>NC_068281.1:49209928-49366977 GCF_025860055.1 Xyrauchen texanus | reverse complement strand
GCCGTCCAGGAAGGTAAGTCTCTCACATTGTTTGCTAAGAGAACGTGCTCTTGGATTAAGATTTGCTTTCTCACATCTGGAAGGTCTTCTCCTGCGAATCACAAAAGGAACAACCCCTGATATATCAGGATCCTGTTCTTGTCTTTGTTGAAGTTCTTAGAGGGAGTTCAGATAATGTGTAGAGATTTGGTGATGCAAACTGCTGAACAGATTGTATCAACTGCACTGCTCTAGACTCTGCTGCCAGTTCCCAGTTGTCATGAGCTTCACAAATGGCATGAACTTCGCCAACACCGTAAGTACCTGTGCTAGCCACTGCAAAGATCTCTCCTGGGTCAGTCTCCGACCCCTGCCGCTGACATTTAACTTTCAGTCGGAAAGTATCCTGGATCCCTTCCCCACTAACTCTCTCAGTTTCAGACAGCAAACTCTCATAGTGTTCATTGAGCAGCCTATGGCCAATTGTCTTTGAAAAAGGGTCTCAACTAAGAGCATCAGCCACAATATTCTTGTTGCCCGCTATGTGACGTATCTCAAAGGTACAAGGTTTAGTCATTATATAAGTCAGAGGATTGTTATCCGTCCAGACAGAGAATGTGTGTCCTTTAACCAGTTGATTCGCATTTCACCACATTAATGTTGACGTCACTCTGCTTATGTTTAATATATAATTTACCATCTATAAATGAAATGAATTTTAACAAATTATACACCTTGTCAAAGGTCTAAGGGTTCAACCTTGATATCTGATCTCTGTTTCATGATAGCAATGTGCTAGAAACAGCAATTTAGTTATTTGTGCCAGGAATACAAATGAAAACATGCAATATCAAAACGGGACTTCATACATTTGTTATGAAAACGTGATCGCCAGATGAATCCAGTTCGCCACACTTGGGTCAATTGTCCATGTCAAAGGTTCATTGAAAAACATCCAATAGCACTTTTTGTCCATAAAAGTAATAAATCTGAGAAATATTGATATATTCTCCATTGTTTACATGAGATCTCGCCTGAAAGAATTACCCTTCATCGTCGTTCTTCAACAAACTATGCAATCTGAGCAGCACTCATGTTGTAAAACTGTATATTATCTTACATATTAGAGTCTCATAAACAAAATGAGCATGTCTCCAAAGTCTATTTTTAAAAATGCGGCGTAGCTTTATTCATTAATATCCGAGAAGTATAGTCAGATTTTGTGTCGTCTTGAAAGGTGGAGCCTTAATTTTACTCTGTATACCGGCAATGATTTTCAGAGATAAAAGCTTGGCGGAACCTATTTGTTTTTGTTAGATCATCTTCAAATTTGAAACGTAACTTCTTTAGACTTGTGGCTTTGAGAACATTGTATTTCTGGGTTGTCTTGGCACTTTTATTATTGTTTTTTTAGATTATAAAAACATGTTCAGCACAAAATATATCCAATACTATAAACTTCAGCTTCTCTAATTTTAAAAAATAACAACATATATTAATTCTGAATACTTGAGAAATAAAGCCCAAAGTGTCTTCTTTCAAAGGATAATACAACTGTGTCCATACTCCAAATGGTCCAGTAAATACAACCATTTAAGTTCAGGTATGTCATTTTGATAGTTTGTGCTCAAAAAGGGGATGCGTATCAACAGGTTAAGCCAATGATTAAACTTCTCGCACACATGCCACTTTAGGGCCAAGAATTCTAGATGGTGGGCTGGATATCGCCTCTGTAAAGCACTAAAAGTGTTTTTACTCACAAAAGCTATGTGCCTTGCTTTGTCCTCGCCCAAGGGTTTTTGAGAAAATACTGCACCTAAACCATCTAGAGAAGCATCTATGTATAATATCAGGGGTCTTGAAAAATCGGGATGCACCAGGACTGAACAGTTCAACAGTTTCTCCTTCAGAGCGCTGAAACTTGCATCACATTTTGGTGTCCAGTCGGAGGCCTTTAGTTTTCTGAAAGTACCAGCATGTCTTGTGACATTTGCTCTACCCTTCCTCTTCTGACCGGCAGAACAATGGTCTGGCAATAGCAGAGCAATTTGATATGAAATGTTGATAATAAAAGACCAACCCCAGAAAAGATTTAACTCTTTTAAATGAAGGAGTAACTCTGACATCCTCCATAAGATCACTCTTGGTCATGCAGGAAATCACACCCACCTTTTCTGGGTCCACAGCAACTCCACCCCCTTCGATGACGTGTCCCAATAATATCACAGAACTCACAGGAGGTGACACTTTTTCGGGCTCAGCTTCAGATTATGTTGGCAGAGTCTCTGGAATACCACTTCTAGCCTACTCAAGGCTTCCTTCTCAGTGGCTGCAAATACTAGTAAGTCATCCAGGTAGCACAATAGCTGGGTGAAGTTAATGTCACCAAATATGCTCAGCATCATTCGCATAAATGAAGCCGGATGTGGCAGTGGGGGCATGGTCAAGTGCCCGTCCGGAGAGAGAGAAGTGGTAAGGGCACTTACACCTGAGCTAAATTATGTCTAACACCTGTGTCAAATTCCAGTGAGCATAGGGAGAGCGGATAAAATGACCCACGCCACCAGCAGTTGAGAGAGAGAGTCTGGGGCCCGAACGATTGTGAAGCTATATATATATATATATATATATATATATATATAAAGAGTGTTATTGTGAGACTGTAATGTATTATTGTGAAGCTGAAGAGTCACTGTTGTGAAGCCGAGAGCACTGCAGTGGGTCGATTAAAAATCTTACCTGAGAGGAGCAACCCGTCGCGTTGGCCGATCAGGACTGTCCGACTTGGCTATGCGATTCAGTTCACCAGCCGCCTGCCCAGGTTCAACGGCGTCCACTCCACCGCGGTTAGAGGTGAGAATGCTGCTGCCTTGCATGCGGAAATAGCCTCCCTTCTACGGAAGGGCGCGATAGAGCCTGTCCCTCCAGCCGAGATGAAGAAGGGGTTTTACAGCCCTACTTCATCGTACCCATAAAAAGCGGTGGGCTGCGGCCAATCCTCGACCTGCGAGTTCTGAACCGGGCTCTGCACAGACTCCCGTTCAAGATGCTCATGCAGAAATGCATTCTAGCGAGCATCTGGCATCAGGATTGGTTTGCGGAGGTAGAACTGAAGGACGCGTACTTTCATCGATCTTTACCCCTCGGCAAAGATGCCTTCTTTCTCAGGGACAGGGCACCATCAGACTTAGGTGGCCTACCACCCGCGATAGTAGACACGATCACTCAAGCGAGAGCCCCCTAAATGAGGCGCCTTTACGGCCTGAAGTGGCATCTGTTCGCTCAGTGGTGTTCTTCCCGTGGTGAAGACCCCCAGAGATGTGCAGTGGGATCAGTGCTTTCCTTTCTGCAGGAAAAGTTGGAGGGCCGGCTGGACAGCTTGGACCATATATTTGGCCCCCAGCTAAACGATTTCTTTCCTTTTACAGGGGAGAATAATAGAGAGAAGGCCACGGCTGGGCCAGCCAGTCCTTATACTTATGAGCAGTTAGCCATTCCCCTAGGTGCAGGGGACCACTTCATGCCTGCCAGTTTGTTGGGGTAGTTATGCGATGGCTTGCTGCACTGGCTACGAGGCACACAGAGGTCTGCCCGTCTCCACAGCCAGTCTGCGTAACTCGGTTCAGCTCTTGTGGCATTTTCCATTGGGACCCCTAGTGTCAACTCATCGATACAACATCGAGTGAGTGACAGATGGGGAACATCTCGGTTACTGACGTAACCTCCATTCCCTGATGGAGGGAACAACACGTTGTGTCCCTCTGGCCACAACACTGAACCAACCACTGAATGCGCCGGGTCTTTGGCTCGGCTCCTCAGTGCGATACCTGATGTGTACTTGCAGCGTCACTCCTTTTATACCCGTATGTCCAGAGCAGTGGCATGCAAATTCCACAAGCCAATTCTCATTGGCCTTTTCTCAAAATCAGAGATGTCTTGGCTCCGCAGGAGTGACCCCTAGTGTCAACTCATCAACACAACTTCTCATTCCCTCCATCAGGGAACGGAGGTTACGTCAGTAACCGAGACGTTTGTAGATCTCCCCAAAACGAGATTATGCACTTTTTATTCTCTCCTTTGGTGTATTGTAATACTCAGTCTTTGTACCTCACTCCCCAGCAGATTAGACAGGAAAAGAAGAAGAATTCAACCCAGTCCATGGAACAAAATATGCAGTACTCAGCAACATCCGGTGGTCAAACTGATGTTGATCCTTCTGGGAATCTGGGTCACGGCACCAATGTAGCCGGTCTGGGCATGCATGTGTCTGTCACTACGACTTCGCTACACCTCTGCGTTGTGTTATGTGGTGTGATGTTGAATAAAGACTGGAGTCAATCTGCTGGTTCAATGTTTCTTTTATCCATGAGGCATAAACTGCATGAGTTGGTAAATGCAGCTATTGTATTGTATTGTTGTATATGCTCAAAGTTGTATAATCAAGCCTGCTCCTTCCAAACATTCGAACACAGAAGAGAAATAAGCAGTCCCACTTCACAGGCCAACTTTCACACTAACATACAACATACTGCATTCACTCGGTTAAAATTCCACTTTTGCAGATAAAACGACTTTATAGGAAAGGTAACATACTCATACATAGTCATTTACACATCTTAATGAAACAGATAAATTAATTAGTGATTATATGAGTGGTGGCGTAGTGGACTAAAGCACATAACTGTTAATCAGAAGGTCGCTGGTTTGATCCAACAGCCACCTCCATTGTGTCCTTGATGAAGGCACTTAACTCAAGGTTGCTCCAGGGGGATTGTCCCTGTAATATGTGCACTTGTAAGTCGTTTTGGATAAAAGCGTCTGCCAGATGCATAAATATCAAATATCAATTTCCCTTTTAACACATATTGGAAGAGGAGTGAACAAAATGCGTACCTCGCTCCGCTCAGACCTCCGGCAGACTGAAGCGAGAGCATGAAACACGCCAATAACATCACAACTGCGACAAACACAAAACTCAAAGAAATAAAAATACATATTTTTCTTTCCTTTTCTCACATATTTATATTAATTTCCAGTAGAAAAATATGAGGATTTTCTGTGAATGAAAAATTAATTAAATGTTATAATCAATACTTGTTGCACAAGCATGTTGTAACATACAGTTTGTCTTGATATACTTTTATTATAATTGTTTAGCAGCCAAAGAGTGATATTAGAGAAAAATTTACATTTCATTGAAAAATATCTGAATTCTGATGAAAAACTACTTCTAAAAGCTTTAAGAGATTAAAAGTTGCTTTTGGGCCTTTGAGACCTGTTTGTGAAAATTGAACTTTTCAGTGTTAACATTCAGATTTCTTCTAAAAAATGACTGTATATCACATATAATGCATCCAAGCATGTTGTAACAATTCATTTAGGCTTGTAATGCTTTCTTTTGAAATGCAGAACTGCCAAAAAGTGATTTTAGAGAAAATGTTTAATTTCTGATGAGAAATTAAATCTCAACATTTATGCTTAGAAAGCTGTTAGAAGTATTAATTAAAAATGATTGTACATCTCTTGTAATGCATGCAAGCATGTTGTAACATACATTTTGACTTGTAATACTTTCTTTTGCAACGCATTGCTGCTTTTGAGTGATATTAGTGGTCACGTTTCATTGAAAAATATTTAATTTCTGATGAGAAATGACTTCTAACAGCTTTGTAAGCAAAAAAGTTGTTTTTGGTCCTTTGAGAGCTGTTTTGTGAAGTTTTCACAGTCCTGTGTTAACATTCAAATTATTTAATAAAAAATGACTGTACATCTCTTTTAATGCATGCAAACATTTTGTAACAATGCATTTTGGCTTATAATACTTTCTTTTGCAATGCATTGCTGCTTTTGAGTGATATTAGTGAAGTCACGTTTTATTGAAACAGATTTTAATTCTGATGAAATATGACTTTATCAGCTTTGTGGGCTTATAAGTTGCTTTTGGGCCTTTGAGAGATTTTTCGTGAAAATTGCACATTTCAATGTTTAAATTCAGATTTCACATATAAAATGACTGAATATATCATGTATAGTGCATGAAAACATGTTGTAACTATACATTTTGGCTTGATATGCTTTTATTATAATTGCTTAGCTGCCAAAGAAATGATTTTAGAAAAAAAATTACGTTTCATTGAAAAAGATTTGAATTCTGATGAGAAATGACTCAAAAAGCTTTGTAAGGTTGCTATTGGGCATTTGAGAGATGGTTCGTGAAAATTGCAAAAATCAGTGTTAACACTCAGATTTTTCATTAATATGACTCTATCTTGTAATGCATGCAAGCATGTTGTAACATACATTTTGGCTTGTAATGCTTTCTTTTGCAATGTATAGCTGCTTTTGTCGTGGAAAATCGCAATTAATCTCTCTAAGTTGTAAGAAAACTCTCAGAATCAGAATCAGCTTTATTGCCAAGTATGCTTACACATACAAGGAATTTGTCTAGGTGACAGGAGCTTCCAGTCAACAACAATACAAACAATACCAAAAACAGCAGCAAGACATAGGTAATTAAAAACAAAAAAGAACACAAAATAAATAATTATACATATACGTACATACACTCACCTTCATACATACCCACATACACACACGTAGTGCAAATCTAATACAATCTGTTATATAAAGAACAAAAAACTGTATATTATGTACAGAGCAATGTAAGTAATGGCAGAAGTGGATAAGTTGGATAATATAAATTAAAATTAAAAATTAAACTGTGTATTGCACATAATTATTGCTCAATGGGGCAATTTAATTGTTCATTAGATGGATGGCCTGAGGGAAAAACTGTTCCTGTGTCTGACGGTTCTGGTGTTCAGAGCTCTGAAGCGCCGGCCAGAAGGCAACAGTTCAAAAAGGTAGTGGGCTGAGTGAGTGGGGTCCAGAGTGATTTTACCAGCCTTTTTCCTCACTCTGGAAGTGTATAGTTCTTGAAGGGGGGGCAGGGGGCAACCAATAATCCTCTCAGCAGACCGAACTGTCCTTTGTAGTCTTCTGATGTCTGATTTCGTAGCTGCACCAAACCAGACAGTTATTGAAGTGCAGAGGACACACTCAATGACTGCTGAGTAGAACTGTTTCAGCAGCACTGGTGGCAGGTTGAACTTCCTCAGCTGGCGAAGGAAGTACAACCTCTGCTGGGCCTTTTTCACAATGGAGTCGATGTGTATCTCCCACTTCAGGTCCTGTGAGATGGTAGTGCCCAGGAACCTGAATGACTCCACTGCTGCCACAGTGCTGTTTAGAATGGTGAGGGGGGACAATGTTGGGGTGTTCCTCCTAAAGTCCACAATCATCTCCACTGTTTTGAGCGTATTCAGCTCCAGGTTGTTTTGACTGCACCAGAAAGCCAGCCGTTCAACCTCCTTTCTATATGCAGACTCATCATCATCTCGGATGAGGCCGATGACAGTGGTGTCGTCTGCAAACTTCAGGAGCCTGACAGAGGGGTCCTTGGTGGTGCAGTCATTGGTGTACAGGGAGAAGAGTAGTGGGGAGAGCACACATCCCTGGGGGGCATCAGTGCTGATGGTACAGGTGGTGGAAGTGAATTTTCCCTGCCTCACAAGCTGCTGCCTGTCTGTCAGAAAGCTGGTAATCCACTGACAGGTAGAGGTGGGAACAGGGAGTTGGTTTAACTTAGTCCGGAGTATATCTGGTATGATTGTGTTGAAAGCCGAGCTGAAGTCCACAAAAAGGATCCTTACATATGTCCCCGGTCTGTCCAGATGTTGCAGGATATGATGCAAACCCATGTTGACTGCATAATCCACAGACCTGTTTGCTCGATAAGCAAATTGAAGGGGGTCCAGAAAGGGTCCAGTGATGTCCTTCAGGTGGGCCAACACCAGTCTCTCAAATGACTTCATGACCACAGATGTCAGGGCAACAGGTCTGTAGTCATTAAGTCCTGTGATTTTAGGTTTCTTAGGGACGGGGATAATAACTGAGCATTTGAAGCAGCATGGGACTTCATCCTTTGCTTCCGAAAGACACGGCACACATCGTCCTCACAGATCTTGAGTGCAGGTAGTGTAGCAGGAGGGGGGGGGGTTGCAGGAGGTGTTAATGGTTGTGTGAAATGAAGGTCCGAGTGCATGTGGGGTGTGAAATCGGGCCTTTCAAATCTGCAGTAAAACACATTCAGGTCGTCAGCCAGTCGTTGGTCCGCCACAGGTTTGGGGGTAGGAGTCCTGTAATTAGTAAGTTGTTTCAGGCCACTCCACACTGATGCAGGGTCGTTAGCTGAAAACTTGCTTTTCAGCTTCTCAGAGTAGCTTCTTTTAGCCACTCTGATTTCCTTATTCAGTGTGTTCCTGGCCTGATTATACAAGACTCTATCCCCACCCCTGTAAGCCTCCTCTTTGGCATGATGAAGCTGTCTGAGTTTTCCTGTGAACCATGGTTTATCATTGTTGAATGACAAAAATGTCCTAGTAGGGATGCACATATCCTCACAGAAACTGATGTATGATGTAACAGTATCTGTGAGCTCGTCCAGGTCTGTAGCTGCAGCTTCAAAAACACTCCAATCAGTGCAGTCAAAGCAGGCTTGTAGTTCTAGCTCTGCTTCAATAGTCCATCTCCTTATAGTCCTTACAACTGGCTTTGTTGATTTTAATTTCTGCCTGTAGGTCGGGAGAAGATGAACCAGGAGATGAACCTCGGAGTATTGAGTTCCAGATGCCAAAGTTGTCGTTTATTGAACACCAACAAACATGAGTCCAGCCAGCTGTCTTGTTATCTTTTACCCACTATCTCTGACCAATGGGATTATTGCCCTTGTATATATGCCATCAATATGTTTTATTTCCTTCATTAATTAAATATTGGTGGAAAATCCCCAGCCTATCTATTTAAAAAAAAAAACATACATCAGATGGTAACTTCACATATTTTGGACATATGTCATAGTTCATGGTAAGAACACATCACATTTGTGTAAGAGACAACACAAGAGCCTTGTCCTCACCATATACCTTTTACTTTTCACCTCCATTTCAGCAAACCCTTACAATGAGGCGGCCTTGTTTGTTTCACAGCCTTCCCTTCACATTATCATTTGATTAATGAAAGAAAATACAAGCTCCAAAGATATTTAACTCATCAAGGCAAAACACCATGCCAGAGACATATCATATAAGAGATATCTAAGAAATACATCAAGGATATATGTCAGAATACTGCTGATTAACAGAAATACATGCTGTTTTTAAAGGATTTTAAAGGAATACACCTGTTGTTCAAGGATATCAACCATATACCCCCTCTTCACTCTATGTCCCTCAAACCAGAGTGCAGTCACACATGCCAGCCAGTCCCATTCCATCTTGCAGCCAAAGTAGGCTACACCAGTCCTTTATCCAACGCTGTCTATATGGGGCTGCACTCTGCAGGACTTGGGACCAAACCTCTCCCTCCACACTTGGCTAGGAAGGAAAAAAAAGATCCCAGTCCTCTAGCGATCACTGTTCCTGGGGGTGGGTGACAAAAATCAACTCATTTGTAATAAGCATGTGCATGCAAATGTGAAGCCTTGCGTGATGTAGAGTACAACTGATTATCCATTAAATAGAAGATATATATATAAGCTTAACAAAACACTAGTAAAAGTAACATAGTAATATTCATCCTTCGTTGCCAGAGGAACTCACAGACAATTCCGGCAGCCTGGAGCGCTATCTGGTGGTGTGTTGGAGCAGACAGCGGGTTTTTAAACCACCAGTGGAGTCTATTTGCTCTTGCAGCCAAGCGCTGAGGTGTTCGTCGCTCCTTTCTTCACATATCTCCCTTGCATGTCTTCTCTTGGCAATTACTTCATAGGTACGTTATTCATAAACATAATCATCAGCAATACTACTTCTATTTGATTAGTTATATTGTAATAAAGATGTACTTCATTAATCATTATAAGTAATTAGTTACATTGAGAGTAATAGGGGAATATGTCAAAAATAACAAACAAAACACCCTCTAACTCCTTTCTTGAGATGCTATCTATTCTGTTATGTAAAATGAAAGTACAATAGTCATGCTATCTCCCTTACTATCAAAAACATGAGAAAAGTGTTCAAAAATAAAATTCCCCTTAAATTAGTGTTATTTCTAGATTGCTTCTCAGTCAATCTCATCAAGTTCATCCAATCCTGGCCCAATGGTATATTGTCTGGTTGCTATACTTGTTTGCGTTGGCATCATTGATACAGTTACCATTTGCTTAGACACCGTTCTAGTCATAATTTATCTCATAATGGGTATAATACAACAAAACAATAATGCAAATAGGGTCAATCCTATAACTATTATTATACCTATTTTCATTAGCCCCATCTTCCATGAACCAAAAAGATCATCAAACCATGTCCCAACAAGCTGATCTCTACCTACATTAGATTTAACTTCCTTTCGCAGATCATGCAGTTTCTTCATTGTCTGGGTAAAAGCTCCTTCTGGAGATGTATTATTTGGTATGTATGTACAGAGTTCTGCTCCGAACATAACATACTCCTCCTTTATCTGCCAATAACCAATTTAGTGCTTGACGATTTTGCCATGCCATTTTACTAGTTGCTGCTAATTGGTGTCCTAACACCTCCAGTGCCTCATCAGTATAGTTTATAAATCTCTGTTGGTTATAGAAAATATAATTAATCCATTCTACATTTTTGTTGGGTGTTACCCATACGAATATTGACTCAAAGCCTGATTTAATTTAATTCCTAGCTTTAAACTGTTGGGGTATTCCTCTCGGTTGGCCAATTTCATCCAGGTAAACATCAGGATCTGGGGTGTACGCTCTTTTCACCCTTGCTTGTTTGTGTACTAAAGGTTTTGGTGCAGTTTGGATTTCAGAGGGGTCCCATTCTACCATAGTTACTTCTTGTATTGGCCTTACTCTAGCACACAGTCCTTTCCAGCCTTTAGGTAGTGAGGTTTTCAATTGATCTCCCCACATAACCAAAAATAGTCTGCTATAGTTTCCGTTCTGTCCTAATGTCGCTGTTGCATATTGTGGTCCACTAAACCTAATTAAATTATCGTTTAAAAACATTTCCTCATCTAAATGCCATATTACGGCGCAATTGCCCTTAAATTGTCCTACATTCGTTTTTCCTCTAGTTCTGTTAAAGCATTCATACTCCAGTTGTCGATTTATTATATATGATAATGGGCTTTCTTTTTTCTCATTATCCACACGTACGTCTAATTTTTTGCATTCATCTCCCCACCCTATCATCTTATAATATTTATCATATTCCGGATGACCCAAAAATGCCAAACATTCTGCTGGGCAGAACACTGTTCTCCCTGTATTACCACAATTTTTGGCATAATATTCAGCGCAATGTTTATAATCATACTGATTCGGGACTACTAACAACTTTTTAAATGGAGAGGGCGAGCACATTACACAGTTTGTCATTTTTGCTTGCTTCGCTGTATATCTGGCCCATTTATACCAGTCATTTTGATTTGCGTGTTCTAATAATTCCTCTGTTCCTGCTGACTCTATGGGTTCCAGATCATTTTCTAAATTTATTGGTTTTGTCATTCTTTGGTTGATTATTTTGTCAGGTGTCTTTTTAGGCTGATTATTCGGTTTGTTCTGCTTAGACAAATTGCTTATCCAGATTCTTTGCTTTTCGGGTTCACCTTTGCCTAATGATCCAGGTGTTTCGCATCTTTCTGATTTCTCGTGCTATGTTATCTAGTCTCTGCTCATTAGGGAAATAGTACTGTAGGTCTGAGATGTCAATTGTAGGAAATTCATCATACCATGGTCCCTCGCCTGGGGAGTCTGGGCCTTCCTCGATCGCCTGTTCGGTAGGCCCTGTATGGGAGGCAATACCTGTCCCAAATATGTTAGTAACAGCATCATCCACACTAATACCTCCTTGAGATTCCATTCTTTCCTCCATGTCCCACAACGCTTCATCGAATGACTGCGCTTGCTGGCCTGCTTCATGTCCTTCAGTTGTTTCTGTATCTGTTTCAGCAGGATGATCACTTTCTTCTTGTCTTTCTCCTTCTTCACCTTCTTGGTTCTGTTCCTCTGTGGCATGTACTTCCGTCTCACTTTCTATGCTTTCCTGCTCTACTGCAACACTTCCTCTTTCTGAGCACAATTCCTCTTTCTGCCGCAGCGTGCTCTTCCCCTACTTGCGTTTGTCGTTCTTCTACTTCCTCTTCTCTTTCTTCAGATTCTGTAGCCGGTTCCTGCTGATCTTCTTCTTCCTCGGGCTCTTGATTGTTCGGCAGATTTCTTCTGTGTACTTTGGTGCAATGATTTAAATGATACCATGTGTTACTCCCTCTTACCTTTACTGCTGTTGGGGTTGCTTGCACCACTTCATAAAGGTACTTCTCTCCTTGGTTCATTCCACCTTCGCCTAAACACTCTCAGGTATACGAGGTCTCCAGAAACTATTGAACAAGGTGTATTCTCGTCTTGCCTAGTGTTTCTCCTTTGTTCCTGTGAACAGATTTTTTCATGTATGGAAGTCAATTGCCTCATGTATGCTTTCAATTCCATTTCTAATTGTTCCAATGATGGACCCTCATATGGTCCTCTTAGATAAGGTACTGGCATGGGTCTCCCTGTCAGCATTTCATGTGGGGTTAGATTAGTAATTCTGTTTGTCTGCATGCGGTATTTCATTAATGCCAGTGGAAGCGCATCAACCCAATTAAGCCTTGTTTCTTGGCGGATTTTCACAATTTTTGCCTTTAAGTTCCCATTTACCCTCTCCACCATCCCCTGCGACTGCGGATGGTAGACATATCCTAACCGTTGTTTTATTCTTAGCTGTTGTATTACTGTCTTTACTGCTCTCTGAATGAATGCTGATCCGTTATCTGAGCTAAATTGCGATGGTATTCCAAACCTCGGGATAACTTCTCTTGTCAGAAATTTGATTACTGTTTGTGCTCCCTGATCTGCGGAGGGCACTGCTTCTACCCATCTGCTGAATCTGTCTATTATGACCAGCATGTATCTTTTCCCTCTGACCAGTCTTATCATGTCTACATAGTCCATCACTAGATGTTTGAATGGGCCCTCCGGCGCTGGAATATGTCCTAATGGAGCGGTTGTACCTTTCCTGACATTGTGTTTTTCACAAATTTCACAGTTTGCTAAGAACTCATCTACAGAAGCCTGCAAGTATGGGGACCAGTAGCCCTGCTGTTTTATTTTTCTTACCACCTCGCCTCTTTCGCAATGGTCAAATCCATGTGCATCAGAAATGAGCATATTAAGAAGTGCTACTGGAGCCAATATTTGCCCCTCATGTGACCTCCATATTCCATTCATGTCCCTTGTCGCCCCCCTTTGTTGCCATTGTGTTAGTTCAGGTTGACCAGCTTGAAGTTGTATCCGTGCTATATCTGCTAAATTTGGCTGGACCTGTAATATCACTTGTGGGGCCATTATTGCTACTTTGCATCCTGAGGCTTCTCGTGCATATGCACCCGCAGCAATATTTCCTCTAATAACCAAATCTTTGCCTTTTTTGTGGGCCTAGCATTTGACTATGGCCAACTTTTTTGGATTCATCATTGCTGAAATTAATTTGATTATCTGATCATTATGCTGGATTGGGGTTCCATCACTCTTTTTGAACCCTCTTTGTTTCCACACTGCACCAAACAAATGACACACTCCATGCGCATATGCAGAATCTGTATATATATTGACTTTTTGATCTTTTGCAAGCAAACAGGCTTTGGTCAGTGCTTTCAATTCTGCCAATTGTGCTGAGCATGGCTGTTCACAATGCTGAACCACAACTGGCACAAAAGTATCTCCCTGCTTTTTTACCACAGCAAACCCAGCATGATTTCCTAAGTGGTCCTTAAAACAGGATCCATCGACGAAGTATTCTACTTCTGCCTCAACCATTGGTGTTGACTCCAGGTCAGGTCTCAAACGTGTGAAAGCTAATGAATTTGCCACACAATCATGTGGTGTTCCTTCGTCCTCCAAGGGAATATAGTTTGCTGGATTTACAGTGGTACATATCTTTACAGTTACATCTGGGTATGTCAGCAGTGTTGAATATGCTAAACATCTTGCCTGTGTTAGTACATATTTCCCATTTTCTATTAGCTCTATTATCTTATGGTGAGTGTAGATCACCACTGGGTACCCCATAGTCACTGTGGAAGCTTTTTCATAAGCAAAATAAACTGCAGCTAACCCTTGATAGCATGGCGGGTATCCTTGAGCTACACTATCCAGTTTTGTACTATAATATGCTATAGGTTGTTTTCATCTTCCACTACAGAGTTCCTGCATCAGAACTGCTGATGCATAACCACTTTTTCTAACTGCTACATACAAATGAAACGGTTTAGTGTAATCTGGGCTGGCTAGTGCAGGTGCTGTTTGCAGTTCTTTCTTTAGTGATTCAAAAGCTACTAGTGCATCCGCACCCCAAGTCAGCTTACTTTAAGATTTTGCTGTCCTGTTTGCTTCATCAGTGCTCGCAAGGGGTTTGTTTTAATAGCATAGTCTTCTATCCAATCTGAACTAAATCCTGTCATTCCTAAAAAGGTCATCATTTGTCCCACTGTTTGCGGTTGTGGCGCTTTACTTATGCCCTCCAACTGACTTTGATATTGCTTTGGTCTGATGTGCAATAATTCATCCCAGGTAGTCCACCTGGGGTAAACAGTACTGTAACTTATCTTTTGATACTTTATGACCCCCCCAGGCAGTTTAGTAAGGACTTTGATAGTATCCTGGTGGCACTGCTCTAGCGTTGGTGAGCAAATCAGTAAATCATCCACATACTGTATCAATGTGCTGTCAATTCTGAGATCTTCTAAGTCTGCTTTTAATACCTGGTTGAACACATGAGGCGAATGCTTGAATCCTTGTGGTAATCGTGTGTATGTGAATTGTTTACCTTGATAGGTGAATGCAAAGAGTTGTCTGCTTTCTTCTGCTAAAGGAATACTGAAAAAGGCAGAACACAAGTCAATCACAGTAAAATAATTAGCAGCAGGGGGAACATTAGTCAGCAGCGTATGTGGATTGGGCACCTCTGCAGGCCAATCCTCTACTACTTCATTAACTGCCCTCAAATCGTGCACTACCGTAATTTCCGGACTATAAGCCGCAACTTTTTTCCCACGCTTTGAACCTCGCGGCTTATACAATGATGCGGCTAATATATGGATTTTTCCCGCTTTCAAATTTTATAAAAAAAAATAAATAATAATAAAAAAAATAAAAAAAAACATTCTGTGACGTGCTCAGTTTTTTGGCGGCGTGAAGCTTTCATTAGACCAATGAAATTGCCGAACGGGTTAAGGTCAAAACAACTTTTTTTGTTTACTGTTTAGATTAAATCGAGCGCGCTCAAACTTCCCATCATTCTGATTACGGTAGTCATTTTGTCACCCTCACCATGGCAAAGACATGGAGAAACGCATATGATGCTGCTTTCAAGTTGAAGGTGATTGATCTGGCTGTTGGAGAAGGAAATAGAGCTGCTGCACGGGAGCTTGGTCGATGATAAGACGTTGGAAACAGCAGCGTGAGGAATTGACTCAGTGCAAAAAGACAACTAAATCTGAGGCTATTCAACGCCGACACCGAAGGAGATGACTTCAGTGGTTTCAGTGCACAGGACGAGGAAGATAGTGACCAATGACTTTATTGGTAGGCTACTGTTTACTGCAAATGTTTTATTACAAGCCGTGTGTGGCAGCGGGCGTGGTCAAGCGCCCGTCCGGGAGAAAAGCGGTAAGGGCGCTTACACCTGCGCTAAATTATGTCTAACACCGGTGTCTAATTTCAAGTGCCCTGCTTCACGTGTCCTTCTTGGGAAAACTGTCACACGGGCACCAGTGTGACAGTTTTCAGCAGGGCACTTGACGTTCCAGGTAAGGCTTTTAATGGCCACAGCAATGTTTACAATCAATTTTATAAAGTTTCTCAATTCTTCTATGCGCCAACACTAGACTGACGTGTGTCACTCTCTCAACTCTGTGGCTGCTGCCTTTTTATGCCGCTCTCCCCACGCTTACTGAAATTAGACACCGGTGTTAGATATAATTTAGCTCAGGTGTAAGCGCCCTTACCACTTTTCTCTCCCGGACGGGCGCTTGACCAAGCCCCCGCTGCCACATCGTGTTTCGTTAAAGCCTATTTATTTTTGTTACAAGCCGTGTTTCGTTAAAGCCTGAGAAAAGTTAATTTGTATCAATGTACTGGTAGGCACCTGCGGCTTATAGACAGGTGCGGCTTATTTATGTTCAAAATAATATTTTATTTAAAAATCAGTGTGTGCGGCTTATATTCAGGTGCGCTCAATAGTCCGGAAATTACGGTAATCGCCATTTTGTCTTATTTGCCTTTGCTACTGGTAGTATAGGTGTATTACAACGGCTTGATGTCTCAATTAACACTCCTGCCTTAAGCAACCCATCGATAGTACTTCCAATCTCTAACACTGCTTCTGGTTTCAGTGGATACTGCCGCTTTTGTGGAAGCCGTGTTCCTGGTTTCATTTTTATTTGAATTGGGTTAGCAGATACTACTAATCCCACATCTGTGTCATGACGAAACCACAGTTCTGCTGGTACAAATTTTTCCATCTCTGTCATTAGTTCTATCATTTTTGAATCTAGCTTTTCTGCAGGGGTAATAACTACTATTTTTGGTGTTCCTACCATTTCCGTGGTACATGCGATTTTTAGGTACATTTTGTCTGGTGATTCCATGATGAGAGGATTTTCTGTCCCTTTCCACTGTACCCTTTCTGCTTTCTTCATCATTTGTCCCAAGTCTTTTTGCTCCCTGCCCTTGCTCACATAGAGTGTTACATGTGGAACAGACTCTGGTACCTGGAACCATGTGTCTATAAAGTCATTGTTTTCTACCTTAAGTGCAGCTCCTTTTTGTCCTACAATTATATATTGTGATGTCAACGAGATTTTTTGCTGTTTTGTTTAATCCAGCCATTTTTTCTCCAAGTTTGTGTTTCTTGTTTCATCATACATTAGTGTGCAATGATGCTCTGCTCCTGGCACGTTTGGTTCACCTAACTGTGCCCTAATGTATCTTCCACCTCTTGTCCTAGATCTCCCAACCAGTATACATTTGCTTGTTGATATTGAGGTTCTGGTTGTTGTGCCACTGTCATTTGTTTTACCCCTCTGTCATCAATGTAGATTCCTTCTGGAGTACACCATATTTGTAAATTCATTTTGCATATAGCATCTCTTCCTAATGTTCACTGGCGTATTTTCTGATATTAAGATTGGAATTTTTACTGCTTTGCCTTTTACTTCTATGTTCACTGGAGCCGTCATTGGAATCAACTGCGTTTGTCCCGAAAATCCTACTGTCTTCACATATTTTCCAGACTGGGGGAGGTGAGAGGCATAATTTGGACTTATACACGTGAATGTGGCTCCAGTGTCTAACATAACCGGTGTTACTTTGCCCTCTATTTTAACCTGCAGTATAGGTTCTTGATCAGCATCAGTTGATATCATTGGAAACTGACCCCTCCCCGTAGGATTCTCTGGGCATCCCTAGTAGCCCTGTGGTAGTCCACGCCATGGATTAAGTGGACCTTGGGCCTGCTGCTGCTGCGGACCTTGCTGCCAGTTGTTGATGTTCTCCTGGTTCATCTGTGGCCAAGGGTTTAGTGGACATTCTCTCTTCATGTGTCCCGCTTGGTTGCATCCCCAGCATACATTTGTTGGTCTGTTGTCATAGTTCTGTCTTCCTCTTCTTCCTTGATATTGTCGATTCCATCCTCTTTTTATTTGATCTGGGTAGTTATACATCATGGTTGGCATGGGCAGCTGCATTGTCTGGCCCTGAATTGGCGTCAAATTTGAAACATTTGGTACAGGAATCATTGGTGCTGCCTGGCCCATGGGTACAGGTGGTGCACAAGGTGCCATAGGTGCGGCTGGCACAGTTGGAGCTATCTGGGCTTGTGCGCTACTCGGAGCCTGTAGTGCAGTATTCACTGGTGCCATTACAGTGGTTGATGCTTCTTTTAATGCTGCTTGAAGTTTTTTTCTTTTTTCCTGCTAGTTCTTCTAACTGCAATTGTTCCAGTTTTTTGCGTATGTCTTTCTCTTGTTGTTTATTCTCTCTTCATTTTTTCTGTGCTGTTCTACTGCATGAACCACATGAGCACAGAACTCTTTCTGAGTTTTAGTTGTCAATTCCACCACATCTTCCAGTTTTTCTTTTACTGGTGTGGGCATGGCTTCTATTATGGAAGTTCGGAACACAGCTGTCATCCAGGGATCTTTTTCTGGATCTTTTTCCATTTCCAGCTTCCATCTTTTTAAGCTCTCGTTCAATATAGGCTTTCGGGTTTTCAGTTGTTCACAGTGGTTCTCCTTTTATTGATTTTGGATCTAGATTAGTGGGAAATTCATCCCTCAGGGCCTTCCAGATGACATTTCGGCACCTGCTGAATGGTATTTCATTGTACTTTGTGCTGTCCACTGCATTTCCCACTTTTGCTTTTTCGAGTATTTCCGCCATTTTGCCCCCTCCAATGCATCTAGCCAGAAGTGTAATTAATGTCCCCTAGGGCCAGTTGAGTCCCAACTGCTCACTCTTCAACATCTCGAATCCATCTTCCTGCTCCTTCATATATATCTGGGAGGGCTGCCAGTAATCCTTCAAGGTCATGGTTGGCCCATGGTACATAACAGTCATATTGTCCTTTTATTATAATGGGACACTGTGATAATGCCGTCTCGTTATGGCGTTGAACCGGTCTTCCTGTTTCATCTTCATCCGATGATTCTGTATCATCCCCGTCAGATTCCAAATCAGTTTTGACCAATCTTCCAAATTTCTCTCTTTTCCATCTTCGCTCGTTTTTTTCTGGCACGTCTTCAAGATAGAGCTGTCCTGAAACCTGTTTTACTTTTCCCTTGGGCTTATTTCTCAGGGTGTTTATGTCTGGAGTGATATGCTTTCTTCTTCTTGTCGTCTTTCTTCCCAAATTCTCTTTTTCCTTCTCCATTGAGTTTGATAGCCCTCGTGACCTGACCCGGATGCTGTCTATATCTTCCTTCATCCTCTGCTGCTTTTCAACACTTTTCTTAATTTTTTGTGGTATTGTCGCTTCGTCATCCATCTCAATTTCCAATGGCTCCTCATCTTCAGATATTCTGTCTGCACTGTTTTGCCTTTTTTGCTTTCTTCGTTCTTCTTCCTGCTGTTCTGCATGTTCTGCAATAGCCTTCCGCTATTGCTTCTTGGCATTGTTTATTAAATTCATCACTTATTCTTCATTGACTTAACATCTCTTGGTGCATTTCTCGATCAGATCCTTCTGGCCCTTCCCACTTTTGGCTTGGTGTCCATTGACCCTCTGTGCTGTCATGTTCTGATTCCGCTGCTTCTCCATTAGTTTAGCTCGTTGTTCCTTTGATTTTGATATCTGGGTATAGGTATATTGGTTCTCCTCCTGATCTTGTTGGCGTTTTTTCATTTACTTCTATTTCTCCTGCCATGTGTACTTCTTTAAATTCCATCATAGGCATCTGCAAATTCCCTTCCATCTCTATTGGTGGTGCATAGGGAGGGGGCCTTTCTACTTTTTCTTCATCCATCTTTTTTCCTTCCCTTTCCTGTTTTAACATTTTTATCCCTTTGGTTTTGAACATCTGCAGCATCATTAGTTCCCTATCTCGCTTCATTATCCTCACCTGGCTCTTATCTTTTCTTTATCGTTTATGATTTTTTATCAATGCTTCCATCTCTCTACACACCCCCACATCAAACGTTCCCTCTGCTGGCCATTTTGTGTTCAGCCCTTTTGTTCTTCCCTCCCATTTTTTAGACATCTCTTTTATCACATCTCTATACATTGAAAACTCCATGCATATCTGATCTATCGGTGTTGGTGCCATTTTTGTTATCTCTATGTTTTTATCTTTATATTAATTCAGTACCTCTCTAACCCCAGATTGTTCTCCTGTTATACTAATCTTCACCAGGCTGGTCAGACGAGGACCACTAAAAGTATCCGACCCCTGACTTCCCCAGGACTTTTTCTGGGTCGAGGAATTCTTATTTATTTCTCAAAGGATATTTAAAATTTTCTCTTATATATTTCAGTACTGCCTCCTCTTGCTTTCTATTTAGTGGTTTTTTTCGCCTTCTGGTCCCACTTTACATAGGTTATTTTGCATCCAGATAATATCGCTCCTCAGGATTTTCAAATCAATGCTCCAGGCTTTTCCCACGGTGAACCCTCAACCTGTTCCAATTACTTTGCCTGCCCAATGTATAAAAGTAAGACATGGGGTTAATTCTACTTGGCATTCTTCCCATGCCTTCACAGTGATATGTATTTCATCTTTGTTACGTTGTTCTAAATGAAAAGGCTCAAGAATTTTAATTGGGTCTTCTCTTTCATTTTTATGTATGCCTTTACCCCTTCTCCCTTTTTTTCCATTTATTCTCATTATCTATCAGTGTATTTCATAATTCCAGAAATAAATGGCTAATTCCCTGTGTTTCTTATTATTAGTCTTTTTAATTCTATTTCTCTTCTTCTCTCAGTTAGTCTCCTCTCAAATTCAGTAACAGCTTACTTCCACATTATGATTTCTGTTCCAGGAGGAAAACTGAGACAAGAAAAAAAAGGTCTTGTTCTGTTTCTCTGTGCGTGCTCAAAGCCCTCCCTTTACAGCTCCCTTTTCCTTGCTCTAGCAGACCCTCCCCTCTCTCCCTCCCAGCACCCAGTCTCCAACTTACAGTAAGAGAGAGAGAGAGAGAGAGAGAGAGACCATCAACAATTGTGCTCATTTAACTGAATCTCACCAGCTACACTTTGGATTTTTCAACTAAATGACAAAGCCAATATTTATTATAACTAATACTTATTTATATATTCCTTATATATATTTATTTATCTTTTATCATCTCTTCTCCTTATAGTTATTTATTATCTTTTATTTCTTTTCTTTATACTCTTTTGTTATTCTCTTTATTTTTCTTAACTCATATTTTTTTCTTATTCTTTTATTTTATTATTTGCTTATGTTCCTTCTTTTATTGCTTATATGGTTTCACTTTATTTCTTCTCAAACCAACTATTTGTTTATTCATGCTTTATGTTTGTTAGTACAATCTTATTTTGTGAATTACAAGACTTTTCTTAGAAGTGGTTATACTTCACTTACGTCTCATACATACAACTTGGGTACAAAGTCTGATCTGGTTAACATAATTGTACATTGCTTATTTCTTATACATACAGTATGGTTATAAGTGTCTAAACTTATACATTCATTTTTCTAACTATTGCTTTATCATGCATTACGCTTTTCATGTTTGGTTACATATTCATTTCAGCATAAGCAATACATTGCTTTCACATAAGTAATGCATCATTATCTATGTCTTTATTAGCAATACACACTTAAGTTTTGCATTCTGCTTTATATCATGCATATCTATGTTTCCCTATCCAAACCTTTGGTGGTTATTTAACTATTTTTCATACATTTCCACCCATGCCTGCTTTATTTCTGCTGGGTAGTCTAAATAAATCCTTACTTCAAATCTCTCAATTGTTCCCTCAATTGTGGTCGCGGGTACTCTTTCTCCGCTGTCATTTTTATAGAATATCACCTTACTTTCTCTTTCCACTTTTCTTAATACACTAGTTACTTCCATGGCCACATTTCTTAAAATAGTTACTCCCAAGCCTACTGGCTCTTCCAACATGTCCCAATAATGAGCCACTTCAGATTTCAAGTAAGGAATATTCACCTCCCTGACTGTCACTTTCAGATGTCCCCTGTATATATCCACCTCATCTCTATGGCCTGTTTTACAGAGTGTATGTGATCCACAAATGGTTTAGGATTTATATTCCTAACCGCAATATCCAACCAGTTAACAAATGGCCACTCCTGTTCTATTTCTTCTAAATTCACCACCTCAGTTAAGGTTCTCATTAACTACTCCTTTTTTACAGTTCATTTTCTCTTCTGCCCTGTGTAATCTATGTACTCTGATTCTTTCCAAAAATGATTGCTGATTCCCTTTGACTCTATCAGTGCTCTTTCCAATTCTTCAGATCTGCGTTGATCTCCAAACCTTACAAAGCTCGCTTGTCTCTGCATATTCTCTAGTCTTGTTCACTGCAATGGAAAACATTTGGCCTTTTCTTTATCTTTTCTCCTCTAAATCTCCCCTTCCTCTCACTCATGGGGCTGTCCGTTCAGCCAATCAATGAGCGAGAGCAAGGCAGGGAGACATCAGAGAAGCAGGTGCCGATTTGTGTCTTTATATCTGTTCAACAATTGTTATATTTAATTCACTGTTCAAATTAATTTTTCCCATTCTTGCTCTTATTTAGCATTTCCTTTTTGCACCTGATTCTCTGTATTATTCTGCCTCTGCACACAATACATCATCAACACTGTAATCATGCATTTGAATAAGCACAAAAACAGCATAATTAGTACTGTAAGCACACATGCACCAACAACATAGTTAGTCATGCACATTATTCATTATCTCAAACATGCACATAGTTCAACAATCCCCGTTTTCTGCACAGTCCGGGTTCCGTCAAACACTGCAATAAAATAACTTAATCTAACACCTGGAGGAATTTTGCACAAGGATTTTCACCTGTACAGGATTTTCAGCCACTCTTCTGGCAAAACCTTGAATAAATGCACCTAACCGGGAATTTTCACACGCCGTCGCTTCTCGACTCACCCCCAGGCTTTTTCTACCTTCTTTTAAATAAACTTACTTAAACAATCCCACCCCCCATTTTTTTTAAATCTGGAACTCACCTCTATCTCTGCCAATTAGGCCAAATTATTATATGTCTGGACCGGCAAAAGTCTCAGGGAAGTCACTTACAGAGACTTGCTATCACAGATCACACAAGAACACCTTAAGCAAAACGCTTACCTCGATTTTTGTGGCACCGGTGTAACTCGTGCAAGCTGTCCTGTCGGTGACCTTTTGTCCCCTTTGACCTCACTGCTGTCCCTTCAGTGGTTGCCAGGAATATGTCTTGGAAAATCGCGATGAATCTCTCTAAGTTGTAAGAAAACTCTCGGAGTCTTCAGTTCCAAATGCCAAAGTTGTCGTTTATTGAACACCAACAAACATGAGTCCAGCCAGCTGTCTGTCCTGACTTTATCCTCATAAGTTCTCAGTTATATACCTTTTGTTATCTTTTACCCACTATCTCTGACCAATGGGATTATTGCCCTTGTATATATGTTAATATGTTTTATTTCCTTCATTAATTAAATATTGGTGGAAAATCCCCCGCCTATCTATTTAAAAAAAAAAAACATACATCAGCTGGTAACTTCACATATTTTGGACATATGTCATAGTTCATGGTAAGAACACATCAACTTAGAAACATTTGTGTAAGAGACAAACAGCCTTGTCCTCACCATATACCTTTTATTTTTCACCTCCATTTCAGCAAACCCTTACAATGTGGCGGCTTTGTTTGTTTCGCGGCCTTGTTTGTTCCTTCACATTATCATTTGATTAATGAAAGAAAATACAAGCTCCAAAGATTTAACTCATCAAGGCAAAATGCCATGCCAGAGACATATCATATAAGAGATATCTAAGAAATACATCATATATGTCAGAATATTGCTGATTAACAGAAATACATGCAGTTTTTAAAGGATTTTAAAGGAATACACCTGTTGTTCAAGGACATCAACCATACTTTTAAGTGATATTAGTGAAAAGTCACATTTCAATGAAATATGTTTGAGGAGGATTATCAGAGGCTCCAGCCACCTGAGCCATGGGCTGCTCTCACTGCTACCATCAGGAAAGGGGCATCACAGCATCAGGAGCCGCACCAGACGACTACATGACAGCTTCTTCCCCCAAGCAATCAGACTTTTGAACACTTGATCTCTCACAATCAATATATCAGCACTGCACTTTATTAATCTCACACTGGACTGTCATAAATTATATAAATATATTCTCTTGCAGTACAACCTACTGTATATTTTTTAAACACTTTAAATACGTTGTTTATTTTTTTATTATTGTACGTGTGTTCCATATTGTGTGTATTGTTTACTGTACATTGTATAATGATAAATACATCTACAAATAACATTTCTCAAACAGATTAATGATAAATTAGGAAGAGTCATTATTGCTTTAGTGGAAATTCAGGGGCAAAGGTTGATTCTGGCTAATGTTTATACACCTAATGCTGATGATCAGGGCTTTTTTTATAAATCTTGAAGGGATTTTTTGCAAACCATTTGCACCCCTCATGATATAATATTGGGAGGAGACTTTAATCTATTTATTGACTCAGTCCTTGATCATAGTGAAGCAAAAGTGTGTAAGACCTCTAGAGCAGGGTTCCTTAATAGGCCTGCGGAAAAAAAAATTTTGACCCGCGCTTTCAAATAGTTTTGTCTAGGTAACGTCGGCGTAAGCATGTTGCTGGTGGGTGAAAATTCAAATGCAGCATCATTGACAGCTTAGTCTGACAGCAAAAACATGGCGAGTGTGAAGAAAAGAAAATGGACACGGAAAATAGACGATTCAAATGTAAATGGACTGAACAATTTTGTTTTATTTTGCCTGACCAACACAATGCAAAGCCAACGTGTTTATGTTTTAAATGCAATTATCCAGAACATTCTGAGAGCTGCAAACAGAAGGTAACACAATTGGTGGCAGCTTACAAGCAATCAGTTGCTGTTATTCTAAAACCACATCCATATAGGAGAATGCCAACACAGCATCCTTACATGTGGCTTTGGAATCTGGCAAAGGCCAAAAAGCCATTCATGGTTGCCAAATTAATAATAACCTGTGCAACTTACACGGTAGAGGAAGTTTTAAATCACGATGACAAAATGAAGAAAATGGCAGTGGAGCTATTACAGAATTTTTGTTTTCAGAAGAGGTTTTTGAACGACAGCGCAGAGATGGCATATGTGTATTTTTTGTGCGATATCATGTCTCACCTAAATCAGCTTAATTGCAATTGCAATTGCAAGGCAAGTACCACACCATTGCAGACATGTAAAAAAAGTTTTTCGTTTAAAGCAGACACTTTTTTCCCGCATTTGCAACAGCATTGAGAGAAACACCAGATGCGAAAGGACCCACTAATGCGTGACTTTGTGACGGGACTGGCAGAGAAATTCAAGGAGCGATTTGAAAGCTTTAACCTGACAAGTGAACTACTTCTCTTCCTAAGACAGCCATTTTCAGTCCCAGCAGATGGGCAATGGACTGCTAAGGCCAAACACCTGGTTTCATCCTCCAGATCTTTGCAGCTGGAGATTTGGGAAATGTCAAAGTCTGATTTGCTCAGAGAGCAACACAAGGAGGCTAGTGTGAACAACATTTGGACAAAAGTGGTTTCTCAAGAACAGCAGAATCATTGCAATGTTCCTACTTACAGATGTAAGTGGAGGGGAATATTGAGAGTAATCATTTTCTATAATGAACCTCATCAAGAACCAGGATAGAAACAGACTGTTTCTATCCTGTGTGCATCTTGATAAGTGTCTCAGGATTGTTACAACAGAATATAACCCATATTTATATATATATATATATATATATATATATATATATATATATATATATATAAAAGAGGTTTTGCTTCAACCTGTAATTTCTCTTAGTGAATTGTGAGTACATGTCAGTTAATACTGTTACAGTTTGATCCCCATATCCAAGTAAGAACAATACAAATATTAATGCTGATAAGTCTAATAATTGAATCTTCAATTAGGGAAAGTGAAGAGAAGAGATCCAGTCTGAAGATGAGCAGGAGCATTTGACTCACATGGCAGACATGGAGATCCAGATTTTTTTGTTTGTTCATTTGTTTTTAATATTCAAAAAGGCAACGTTCTTTAGTTTTCAGTATCTGAATACAAACACTTTCATAATTGTTTGAATAAAAGACTAGCGAGACATTTAAAAAAAATAACAATATGTATATACAAATGTTAAAGGCTGAAATCAATGATTATATGGAGACCAACTGGTCCTCTGTATCCTCTGTGGCCGTGGGAGGCACTTCTTAGGGGTCGGATCATACAGTATATGCCTCATTCATCAACAAATCCAAAGCACAAGAACTCGTGGAATTGGAAGGAAATATTAAAAGTGCCGAGCCAGAGCTGAAGTGCCGACTGTCGTCTGATGGCCTCAGAGAATTGACCTGATTGAAATACAGATATAAAACTATTTTGTCGCAGAAGGTGGAGTTTTGGTTATTCGGGGCAAGACAGTCATACTTTGTGTCAGGGGACAAAGCAGGAAAACCTTTGGCAAGATTTATAAACAGAGAGAGTCTTTTTCTACCATTCCCTCAGTGAAATCTGCTGGTGGTGAAATATTTACCTTTATCTTGATTCTGAGATAACCTTGGAGGAGCTTGATTAGGTAATAAAGGCTTTACCTAAAGGCAAGGCTCCATGGCCAGATAGTTTTGCCATTTCATTTTCTAGATCATATGCTGCAGAGTTGGCTCCACTTTTGTTAGAAGTTTATACGGAATCATTAAAGAATGGAAATCTTCCCCAACCATAACACAAGCCTAGATCAGTCTGAATCTTAAAAAGGATAAAGATCCAAGTGAGTGTAAAAGTTACCATCCAATTTCCCTGATCCAGCTAGATGTAAATATTTTGTCAAAAATTCTGGCTAACTGATTAAGTTATGACAGCTCTTTTACATATAGATCAGGTGGGGTTTATTCAGGGACACAGCTCTTCTGATAACATTAGGCGTTTCATCAATATCATGTGGTTAGTGGCAAAAGATCAGACTCCGGATGCTGCCATCTCACTTGATGCCGAAAAGGCATTTGATATGGAAGAATTGGATTATCTTTTTAAGATTTTGGAAATATACAGGTTCAGGAATCCTTTTATTGTATGGAATAATTAACTCTTTCCCCGCCAAACACGGAATTTTCCGGGTTTTATGAAAAAACGCTTCCCCGCCAAACACGGAATTTTCCGGGTTTCCGTGTTTTAGGTGTTATACGGTAAGGAAGACCCCTGCGCATGTTTTGAAAGAGTACGCAACTCTTTGATCAAAGAAACAGACTGCGATCGTCTCAAACATGAAGAAGTGGAGTATGAGAAGCTCAAAATATCAGACATAAACATGCCTTTTCTCAGCTTTTTGTCTGAAATGTTGTTTTTGACAAAACCTACCTCTGTTCAAGTCGCAATAAAAAAAGAACAAATGAAGATAAAATAAAATTTTTTTTGCCTAAAAGCAGAGGCCCAGATCTTTATTTTGATATATAGCACCTTCATATATTCATGGAAGAAAATATTCTGCGGGCCATTAAAGTTTAGCGAAAATCGTCAAAAACCCTGGCGGTGGCTGGCAACTTTTTTTTAAAAACGCTGGCGGGGAAAGAGTGTTAGACACCCATGAAGCAGGGATACAAACAAACGGATTAATTTCAGATTATTAACTAAGTAAAATAAATAATGCATAGTAATGCATACCACAGTGATCTTTAAAAGAGTTTAATTCCTAATATTTCAACATTTATATTCATGAGCTTCTTTTCATTAATCAACAAAAAAAATCTTTATATTGATGATTCCTCCCCCACACTCAGTCACCATGATGCAGAGGAGAAGAGAAAAGATGTTGTGAAAATAGCCCTTCCTGCTCAGCTTCTGTTCGGACGCTCTTGCTTACTGCTCCGCGCTTTGCTCTATCGCTTTTATATTTTCATATTTTATCTCCTTTTATCAACTAATTTTAACTAATTTTAACTTAAACAAATCAGCACAGTGCTCAAAAGCTTGGACTACTACTACTACTACAAAAAAAAGCAGAATTCTTTTATCCGACCAGCCTCCCACTGAAAGTTTTCATTCCAGGGAAGGGAAAACACAACTGCCTACATTCAAAAGGATAAGAGAAAATGCCTCTTCTGGAATCTACTTGCTGCACTAACTGCCACAGACTTTTACAAAGGATTGCAGTTCTTGAAACAAAGTTATTTACAGGACCACCAAACCAGACGGAACACACAACAGAGCTTCGTCATGGACGCCCTCAGCATACAGCCGGTGAGTCCCATGAATCTAGTGCTCCTCGACAGGCCATACTGAGTGTAGAGAAACAAGCCGATCGACTTACAAATCGATGGCAAAAACCGGGAGCGAGACCAAAAGGCACTCGAGACATCAGATTGTCACGAGCATCTCATATTGCCGCAGTAGCATCCTCTAACCCAGATACAGCTCTGACAAGGATTGCAAACACTGGTTTCCTACCACCGCCTATATATCTTGAGAACAGATTTGAAGTATTAATGAATGAGGAATCCCCAAATGTGATGAATGTGATCGAACACAGACTGAATCAGCCAGTAGCTAACACTGATGTGAACTGGCGCTCAAGGTCGAGCAGACAGTGGCATTCAGCTCAGAGCGCAGCCGGGCCCAGGACTCTGATAGTGGGTGACTCCATAATCAGAAACATTAGCAGCAGGGATACAACTACATGCTGCCTTCCACAAGCAACAACCTCGGAACTTCAGAACATTCTGATGAAACATAAGACTGCAAATCGACTCATCATTCATGTGGGGAAGAATGATATTCATAAAGAGCAGTCAGAACTCCTTAAAAAGAATTTCAATGAACTTTTTGAAACACTTAAAAGACTGAAAGTTCAAACATTCATCAGTGGACCACTTCCAGCAAGAGGAACAAACAGGTTTTCACAGTTGCTTGGGCTTAATACATGGCTGCAAAAAACCTGCAATATAAAAGGAGTTAACTTCATTGACAACTTCAATCTTTTCTGGAGTCAGAGGCAACTGTTTCGACAGGATGGCCACCACCCAAACAAACTTGGTTCAAGAGTGCTAAAGGACAATATCTACTTCTCCCTCAATCATCCTTCTGCAGTGTGTGCCAATCCACGCAATCTGAATGGCACACACACACCTGGACACAGTGTGAATGACCACAGGACTTCACTTCAGCACCTGAATGGACATGCAGTTGACAAATCACACAAGGATAATGATAACACCACTCAGCCACAACAAATTCTGCTCATGGACACAATCTCATCTGAGCCCTGCCCACAAAGTTCACCACAGACAGACTGTGACATATTAGAACTGCTCCAAGATTCAGCACCCAAGGACGACTTTCTGGAAAACATCCAGGGAAACCAGGACAGCATATTACAGCCCCTCTCACCAGACACGTTATCCCTCTCTCCAGCATCCCCACATCTGTGTTTCTCAGAGAAAATGGAAGAACTGGTGTATGCTGGAACCAAACTATCCCACTCTTTTGCTGCAAGCCCCCAGATATCAAGCAAAAAACTTCAGGCCCCTCAAGCACCTGCGGGCCCAGCTCGCCCTCCCCCTCCTGTGAGAGCTCTTCGACCTCTGCCACAACGCCAGGGCTCACACCCTCCTCCATCTGCTCCAGGTGAACCAAAAACAACTGATACCAGCTCTCAGTGATATGTGTTGGGTCCCCGCTATGATAACAGTAACTTTCTCAAATGTTTACAAAACAAGCGGGAACCCAGTGTGCCTGTATCTTTCTCTATTGCTGTTCGATTACATCATAGAAAGTCTAAGGCCTTCAAAAGCCGTACAGCAAACCCATCTAATCTGGTGCCTATTACACGCCAAACTAAGATTGCTGTGGGGACAAAAACTGTTAAGTTAGCACTTTTAAACATCTGCTCACTTAAAAATAAATCACTTCTAGTCAATGACTTAATAAGCACATACAACCTGGATTTTATGTTTCTAAATGAAACTTGGCTAGAAGACAGCTGTAGTGCAACAGTCCTTAATGAAACATCCCTCCTAACTTTACTTATTTGAGTGTCTGCAGAGAAGGTAGGAGAGGTGGGGGTTTAGCTGCTCTCTTTAAAGATGTCTATCAATGTAAGCAAATATCATTTGGGAATTACCCGTCTTTCGAATATCTGGGTAGTGTGTTAAAAGGTGCTCCACGCATTTTACTTATCATTATTTACAGGCCTCCAAAATACTCTCCAGCCTTCGTTGAGGACTTTACAGAACTGTTATCAACAATTACCTCAGAGATTGACTGTTTTGCCATTGCTGGAGACTTTAACATTCACATAGATAATGCAGAAAACAATATGACAAAAGAAATCATAACTGTTTTAAAACCTTTTGATCTGACTCAGCATGTACATGGACCCACATACAATCATGGACACACTCTAGATTTACTTATCAGTAAGGGTCTAAACATTTCATTGATTGTTATTAAGGATGTAGCACTGTCTGATCATTTCTGTATTTTCTTTGATATATTGATCTCTCCTGCCATTAAAGCTAGATCTGTGTCTGTCAAGAAGAGATGCTTAAATGAGAACACTAGTGTACTATTTATGAAAGCTATATCTTTAACACCCAGTATATCTGCTGACTCTGTTGATTTTCTGCTTGATTCTTTTAACTCAAAAGTTAAAAGTGTAATTGATGATATTGCTCCTGTGAAAGTCAGGAAGAAGAGTGGCAGACAAAAAGCACCTTGGAGAAACTCAACAGCAGTGCAAAATATGAAAAGATATGTGCGGAAGACTTGTAGTCCATTATAACATCTACAAAGACAGCATCCACGCTTTTAATATGGAACTAGGCAAAGCTAGACAGACTTTCTTCTCGAATATTATAAACAGCAACTTAAACAACACACGCACTCTTTTTGCGACTGTAGAGAGACTGACAAACCCCCCAAGCCAGATTCCCAGTGAAATGCTCTCAGACAGCAAGTGCAGTGAGTTTGCTTCTTTCTTCTCTGAAAAAATCAATAATATCAGAAAGGTGATCAGCACATCCTTGAGTTGTGCTGGGGTCAGACAAATCAAACCACAACCTGAGAAAGTAGTTACTATGTCTGATTTCAAAGAAATTGATGGCAAAATTTTGGAAGAAACCGTACAGTACCTTAAAACATCAACCTGCGCCCTTGATGCACTTCCCACATCTTTTTTCAAAAGTGTGTTCAACTGTTTAGAAGCAGATCTCAAAGAAGTGATAAACTCTTCACTTCTCTCTGGGAGTTTTCCAAACTCCCTGAAAACTGCAGTTGTCAAGCCCCTCTTGAAAAAGAGCAATCTGGATAAGACCATATTAAGCAACTATAGACCGATCTCAAATCTTCCTTTCATAGGCAAGATCATTGAAAAAGTTGTCTTCAATCAGCTGAAAAAATTCTTGAACTCAAATGGATACTTTGACAATTTTCAATCTGGTTTCCGATTGCATCACAGCACAGAGACAGCGCTCATAAAGATAATAAACGATATTTGCTTAAATACTGATACAGGCAAATTATCAGTACTGGTACTACTCGACCTCAGTGCTGCATTTGACACTGTTGATCACAACATACTTCTTGACAGGCTGGAAAACTGGGTGGGGCTTTCTGGGATGGTCCTAAAATGGTTCAGGTCATACTTAGATGGGAGAGGTTATTATGTGAGTATAGGAGACCATAAGTCTGAGTGGACGTCCATGACATGCAGAGTCCCTCAAGGCTCAATTCTTGCGCCACTCCTGTTCAACCTGTATATGCTCCCAATGAGCCAAATAATGAGAAAGAACCAAATTGCTTACCACAGCTATGCAGACGACACACAGATCTACTTAGCCCTATCACCTAACGATTACAGCCCCATTGACTCCCTGTGCCAATGCATTGATGAATTAAACAGTTGGATGTGCCAAAACTTTCTTCAGTTAAACAAAGACAAAACTGAAGTCATTGTGTTTGGAAACAAAGATGACGTTCTCAAGGTGAATGCATACCTTGACGCTACGGGGTCAAACAACTCAAAATCAAGTAAGGAATCTTGGTGTGTCTCTAGAGTCAGACCTTAGTTTCAGTAGTCATGTCAAAGCAATAACTAAATCAGCATACTATCATCTGAAAAATATTGCAAGAATTAGATGCTTTGTTTCCAGTCAAGACCTAGAAAAACTTGTGCATGCTTTCATCACCAGCAGGGTGGATTATTGTAATGGACTCCTCACTGGCCTTCCCAAAAAAGACCATAAGACAGTTGCAGCTCATACAGAACGCTGCTGCCAGGATTCTGAGCAGAACCAGAAAATATGAACATATCACACCAGTCCTCAGGTCTTTAGACTGGCTCCCAGTTACATTTAGGATTGATTTTAAAGTATTATTACTGGTATATAAATCACTCAATGGGCTAGGACCTCAATATATTGCAGATATGCTCACTGAATATAAACCCAACAGATCACTCAGATCATTAGGATCACATCAGCTAGAAATACCAAGGGTTCACTCTAAGCAAGGAGAGTCTGCTTTTAGCTATTATGCCAGCCGCAGCTGGAACCAGCTTCCAGAAGAGATCAGATGTGCTCCTACATTAGTCACATTCAAATCCAGACTCAAAACACATCTGTTTAGCTGTGCATTTACTGAATGAGCAGTGTGCCACTGTGTGTCCGACTGTTTGTACTGTATTTTATTCTAAACTGTTTCAATTATTCTTATTTTTTTATTCTTATTTTAATCTCTTCTATGTAAAGCACTTTGAATTACCATTGTGTATGAAATGTGCTATATAAATAAACTTCCCTTGCCTTGCCAAGCAGGGCAGGGCCAAGCGGCATCTGGGCAGAGAGAAGACGGGAAGATAAGTGGTGAATGAGGTCCACCTGAGTGCCACACCGGTCTCGCATTCCAGTGAGGGGCAGCGGCAGTATTTAAGGAGAGGATACGCACTAAGTTGTCTGTGTGTGTCTGCATGTCAGTGAAACCTTTTGTGTAATGCTGAAAAGCAGTGTCTTTATGTGCGACTGAAAAGTGCGAAACCACCCTGACACCCTAGAAATGGGGGGTGGGTGGTGTATGTCACAGGCCGGAGAATTTCCCGACTTGAGTTTGGCGATGGGGTATGTGGTGAGCAGGGCGGGCCTGGTAAAGTCTACCTGTGTGCCACACTGGTCTCGCGTTCCAGTGAGGGGCGGCAGGAGTATTTAAGGAGAGGACACAGCGGCAGACAAGAGAGAGACATGCACAAAGCTGTCTGTGTATGTGTCTGCGTGTCAGTGTGGTAAGATTAAAACCTTTTTGTTTTTAATCTTAAAAGCAAACCTTTTGTGTCTTATTGTGTGCGACTGAAAAGTGCAACAATAAAGGTCTACGTGTTTTGTCAAGCAGGCCCAAGCTTCCGCCTTTCCTTAATTGTTTCAGATGTGTATGGGAATGTGTAGGTTTTTGTTGTGTACCCCTTTGTTGCATACAGTAAATGGAAAGACTATTGAAAATCTAGTGGTTTTACGGTTTCATTGTGGTCATTTTAACCAAATATTTATCTCAAAGATCTCCAGAAATAAATGCTACACAATTCTCTAGAGTAGTATATAGTCCATCAACCTTTTAATTTGTCCATCAATTGGAGGTAAGGCGTCAGCTCATACATGTCTAACTGGTGATGCCTTTCAAATGTCAATCCTGCATGAGTTTGAGGTAATCCTTCTGATGATTGTAAAGGCGTAGAAATACAGCATACTTCTTTCTGTAAAAGCTGTTGAGAGTTTTTAGAAGCAAATATAGGTTTCACTGGAACAAACAGAAGAACAAATAATCTCAACATCATTAGCACCATTTACATTGACATGTTTAATCTTACCTTTCTAGCTCAATGTTAGGCTTGACAACATGTCCTATTTCGGTCATTTTCTCCATTGCTTCCTAAAAAGAAGCAGAATATTTCTTCAGAACACTTGTGAAAAGTCTGTGCAGGTGCAGCTGCTCATGTGGTTTTGTTGAGCAGTGGTGTACCTGAATGGAGCTGTAGTCAGATGAGGCACAGGCTCCTAAAACAGCGGCTCCTACTAACACCGCCTCTCTCTCTGCCGGCAGCACAACAGGCACACCTGCACAAGGGTACAGCACTGGAACATTAGAGGATCAGTTACCCAAAAATTACAATCCAAATTATATTTCAGTTACAATGATTAGGACATCTGTGATTTCATGTAGTGATTCGGACGGCATTATTAACTCTGTAGTTTTTACAAAGATGGGAGTGTCTATTCTGGATGTTAGTTTTATAGAATGTTGTGTGCATCACAAATCCCACTGAAACAAATAAGACTCCTATACACTATGTAATGCAATTAATAAAGGGCATGAATTAAGGTGAGGATCATACCTGACAAAGCTAGATTGGTTATTCTGAGGAGTCTGTGATCAAACTCTCTTTATTGATTTAACCTTTGCCCAAAAGTTGGCAAAAAGCTCTAAATCCATAATAAATTTGCACCTGGCAGTACAAGTTACAGTATTTGAAGAAGGTCACAATAAATAAGAAGCATTGTTAAAACATAATAGTCTGACTTTTTCTCTGTGAGAAGAAATGTTTTCTCTGAAAGAGATTTCTCAGCGGTCCCCCGAGACACTAGGTTATTTGCTCCCAAATATTTACCAAGGTCGTGTAACCCTGTAAACTTTCAGTAAAAACAATAGACAAAAAACACCATAGAATGTGACATGCTTAAGCCCTATTCAGACAGCAATTGTTTCTCAGGGTGATGTCTGTAAAAGTACATTTACACCTGCACCTCTGTGATAAAACTCATGCATTTGGATGAAAATTAAATCATGGGGGACGAGCAAGACTTTTTGTCAATCACATGATTGCAGTTGCGCTTGTTATATGGAAAATTCATCAATCCACAAACTGTGTCCTCTGTATTCATGTTTAAATATATTTGAAATTACACTAAAGTAAAAAAACATTTTAAACATGAGGGAACTGCGCTGCAAAGCGCTTTGGACATTTACACGTGTACATTTTCACATACGGAACAAGCCAAAATTCTTGCAAAGAGCAATTAAATTGTAGCGTATTTAGGGGTTTCCAAAGTGCCCAGATTCTCACACCAATATATGTAGCGAATTTGGTATGATAAATGTACAATATGCGGGTTAAAGTGTCATGTACGTTACTATTGTTTGTAAGGGAAACGTCATGGTTACTGTTGTAACCTCCATTCCCCTATAGAAGGAACGAGACGATGTGTCGTTTATAGTGACACAAGGGGTCTCTTCAGAGAGCCTTTCATACCTCTGAACATGAACTTGAGAAAAGGCCAATGTCATGTTGGCAGACAGAATTTGCATGCCCCACCCCCGGACATATGGGTATAAAGGGAGCGGGCGAGCGAATGTCAGACAGGTTTTCACTGAGGAGCCGAGAATACGGTTATGGCGCATTACAGTGGTAGGGATAGTGACGTGGAAAAGGGGAGCACAATGTCTCATTCCTTCCATCAGGGAACGGAGGTTACAACAGTAACCATGACCTTCCCCTTCTGTCACTCACTCGACGTTGTGTCAATTGTAGAGACACAAGGGGTCCCACTTAAAAAACGCCATGCACTAACCCTTGTTACGTGGCTGCCGAGCCAGGTGCAAGCAGGCTGTTGCATGCTAGAAGCAGCTGGGACAGCTGCACGTAACCCTCCTCAACACAGATCCTGCCTGGCAAGGGAGGAGTTGCAACAGACATGGCAACCGGGGGGCAAGCGAGGACTGCCCAAGGGAGACGTGGTTCCTGCCAGCGGGGGGACCGTACCATGGAAAATCCGTCACAGGGAGTTGCCTGAAGCGGGAACTATGCCTGTGGAGCCCAACACGGAGCACTCGGCTCGTGGTGGGTCTGGCGGCGAATTCCTCAGCTGAATCTGCGGAGGAAGAGCATCCAGGAAGCGGAGCACCCGGTCGGTGTTCCGCTTTTTCTCCCGTTTCATCTGCGTGTATTTTACCGGTTGCTGCTGACACCTAGCTAGAGTCTGTGTTTGTAGCCTTTAATCCTTAAACATCTGACATTTTTAAGCACGCATCGGGTCTTCCCGTATTATTCTCTTATCGGGATTCAACTGCGCGCATATTCCACCTGTATCCGCGTTCTATTTTTATCGCGGTTAAACTGCGTGCATTTTTTCAGCGCGCACCCGTTTTTTCTCCTCTGCGGTACACAGATTATTGCATCGATCTCAAAGCACCGCTTATCAAGAACAACCACCACCAACAACAAACAATTTTGTGAGGGATTCAAATCAATGTCAAAACCCTCACCGCTCAGGAACAATGAACAATTTGCGGTAAGTCATGGCATCGGCTCATGTTATTTGTTCATGCATTGCATGTCACATGTTTAAAATAGCCTCCTCCGTCAGCAGTGAGGGATTCACTTGTGATAAATGTAAGGAATTAGTCAGGCTGACGGAGAAGGTTAATGAGTTAGAGACTCGCATCCGAACGCTAGTAGAGGTCAGTGAGAAAGAGAAGCCGTTAGATACTGTTTCGGATGCGGGCAGTACAGAGAGCAACACACACACTTTGGTTCCGGTTATAGAGCCCCTGCAGCAGGGCATTTGGGTGACGTCTTGGCGGCATACTCGTTCAGCAAGGAGACACTCCGCTCCTGTTAGGGTTTCCAATAAATTCTCCCCACTCAGTGATACACCCACTGAGAATCATATTGAAAGAGCCCATGTTATCGGTGATTCTATTGTAAGGAACGTGGAAATAGAGACTCCAGCCACTATTGTTAATTGCATTTCGGGGGCCAGAGCGTCTGACATCAAATCAAATTTACAAGTGCTGGCTAATGCTAAACGTAGATTTTCTAAAATTGTTATCCATGTCGGCACTAACGATGTCCGGCTTCGCCAGTCGGAGATCACTAAAGATAATGTTAAAGAGGTGTGCAAATTTGCAAAAACGATGTCAGACACTGTAATATGCTCTGGTCCCCTCCCTGCTCGTCGTGGTGACGAGGTTTATATTAGATTAGTGTCACTGAATGGCTGGATGTCTGAGTGGTGTCTACAGAATAAAATAGGATTTATAGACAATTGGAAAAGTTTTTGGGGTAGACCTGACCTGCTAAAGAGAGACGGACTCCATCCCTCCAGGGAAGGTGCCGCTCTCCTCTCTAGTAATTTGGCTCATAGACTTAATAATGATATTAACTGACTAAATGGGGCCCAGGTCAGGAAGCAGACAAACTGGTTAATCCGAAAGTCTGCTAGCTGCCTTGAGACGTCACACAGGACACATAAACTACAAAACAGAGACTGTATCACCTAGATATCTCATAGAGCCAGTGTCTGTTCCACGAACTACGAAACACAATACCCTCACTAAATCATTTAGAAAAATTGGATTACGGTCAAACTTGAACAAAACAAACAAATTAAAAATGTACATCATATAAAAATAGGGCTACTAAACATTAGATCTCTTTCTACCAAAGCACTAATTGTCAATGAAATGATTACAGATCATAGATTGGATGCCCTCTGTTTGACTGAAACCTGGCTTAAACCGGATGAATATATCAGTTTAAATGAATCTACTCCCCCAGGTTATTGTTATAAACATGAGCCTCGTCTGAAGGGTCGAGGAGGAGGTGTTGCTACAATTTACAGTTAAGTTTTTGGTGTTACTCAGAGGACAGGATATAAATGTAAGTCTTTTGAACTAATAATGCTTAAGGTGACACCGTCAAATACAAATATAAATAAAAATTCTCTGTCGTCCTTTACCCTTGCTACAGTGTATTGATCATCCGGGCCTTATTCAGATTTGCAAATTTTTTATCAGAACTTGTAGTTACTGTAGATAGAGCCTTAATTGTTGGTGACTATGTAACACTCCCCAAAATCTTTAAGTGGAGTTTCAAACTATAATGGGAACAAATGTGCTGTTTCTATAGGCTATGGAGTAGAAAAAAAATATATACTCAACACTGACGAATAAACAATCAACCCAGTGTATTTACAACATAAATAATATTTACAATAATAACAGACAAGGGGTGTGTGTGTGTGTGAAAGTGAAATCCAGAGTGCACAGAGTTATTGACAGGGTTCAGATCAGCCTCACCGGGAATTTTGATAGTCAGAGAGCACGATCAAATGAAGATGACTGGCGTATGTCCTCTGGTAAAAGTAATCCAGGCTGTGAGCCAAACGAATATACTCCTTGGGGAATGGCGCCCTCGCGCTTCCAGGTCAGTCATCAATAGTAATCCAATTTGAATGAGTGAAAAGTTTTGTGAATGAGCGCCTCCCGAAAACCGGCATACCGGTTCCTTAAATAGAAAGTCACAGATACTTCCTGTTTACGTGGCGTGTAATCACGTGATGCGAATTCACGTGAAGTACTCGCGCGAACAGAGATCGGGGACAAATACACCACAGCTGAGGCAAATACAGATTACAGGGGAAAGCAATACAACTAATAGGCAATAATAACTAAACATAATTAGTTTTATGTCATAAACCTTATATATAACTTTCCCTTATGTGGCCACGCTACATAGATCCCCCCCCCCAGCCATCGGCATAGGAGGAGATCGTCTGTACCAGCGTTTCAGGTTAACCACATTTAAAATATCTGTTTTACATGGGTCACCCCAACGAACGGTGTAATTTATTGGCCCCATTTTTTTTATTATTTCAGCTGGTCCCTCCCACTTGGGCGCTAGCTTAGCAGAGTATTTATTCGAGGAAGACGAGAGAGGGTGAGTTTTAATCCAGACTAGATCACCCGGCTGAAACTGCGCATCTTTCCGTCGGGCATTATAATACCTAGCTTGTCTGGCTTGTTGCACCCCTACTCTGAGCTTTACCTCCTCTGCCATGTTGTTCTGTCTTTCGATTAGATTATACGAGGTTTGGTCAGGAGTGGGGTTTTTGAGGATTAACCTCTCTAGTGGACCGTGTAGCTGTCTGCCCATCATTAATTCAGCAGGTGCTCTACCTGTAGTTTCTTGATGTGCTGTGTTGATAGCAAATCTTAATTCAGGCAACCACTGGTCCCATCTCTCATGATGTTGTCCCACATGACGCAATCATCGTTTTTAACGTCCTGTTAATTCTTTCCGTCAGGTTTGTCTGAGGGTGAAAGCTGGTAGTAAGTTTTTGAATACTTCCCCAGGATTTGCAGAGCTCTGCGAGCACATTGGAGGTGAATTGGGCTCCCCGGTCAGAAATGATGTACTTTGGCACCCCCCATCGGGTAAAGATCTCTTCCCTGAGAATTTTGACAATCTTAGGGGTCTTACTATCTCGAAGGGGGAACAACTCTACCCATTTGGTGTAATAATCAACTAACACCAGTAGGTAAGTGTTTTGTTTCTTACTGGTCGTGAAAGGTCCCATGAAATCCATCCCCCAAGTGTGACCTGGTTCCGTAACTTGCGTATGCTGTAAGAATCCGCTTGGTTTTGTATTTTCATGTTTATATTTTTGACAAGTATCGCATCCTTTGACGTATTGCCAGACATCCTTACGGACAGTGGGCCACCACGCCACCTCCAAGAGCCTCAATAAGGTTTTCAGTCGTCCCAGATGCCCTCCCAGCGGGTTATCGTGTACGTAATGTAAGAATCCAGGAATTAATGCCTGAGGAACCACCAATTGGAATTTATATCCGTTGTTCTTAACAGGAACCCGGCGATATAACACCCCCTGGTGGACCTCAAAGGTAATCTTGAACCTTTCTGGTTTTTTGGGCCAGTTGGAGGAGAGACACCGTATTGTCATGACTTTGTGCTTGAGCGATTTCCTCTAACGTGTGGGGTATGTCTGAGGCACATTTTGATGTTGTTATGGCCATACAGTGCACACTTTCACTTTCTTGAGATTCGCAGGCTCGTGACAAGGCATCTGGTCCCAGGTTCAGACATCCTCTTCTGTGATGTACTTTGAAGATGAATTGCTGCAGCCTAAGAGTCCACCGGGTCAGCCGAGAGGAGGTTTTAGGGCTGTTGAAGGCCCAAGTTAAGGCAGCATGGTCGCTGTAAAAGTCAAACTGTCTTCCTTCAAGGTAATGTCTCCATTTTTCCACCGCCCAGACCACCGCCAAACACTCTTTTTCAGCCGTTGAATAATTCACTTCAGGTCCACGCAATGTTCGTGATGCATAAGCTATTACCCGTTCCCCCTCAGGAGTTTGCTGGGTAATAATGGCCCCTAAGCCCACATCACTGGCACCTGTATGTACCTGGAAAGGTTGATTGAGGTCAGGCTGCATCAATACAGGTGGGTCTTGTAACAGTTGTTTGATATTCTCAAGGCTGGTTTGGCACTCAGGCATCCAATCCCACTTAACTCCTTTCTTTTTTAGGTTATTTAACGGAGCTGTGATGTCGGCAAAATGGGGAATGAACTTGTGGTACCACCCGGCTAATCCCAAGAAGCGTTGGAGGGCTTTAAGGTCTTTGGGAGGAGGATAGTCAGCAACCGCTCTGGTCTTTTCAAGATCGACCTCCACTCCTTTCACTGAGACGATGTGGCCAAGGAACTTCAACTGCTTTTTAAAGAAGTGACACTTCTTCATGTTTAGGGTAAGTGATGCTTGGTTTAGTCGTTGCAGGATGGTGTTCAAATGTTGTACATGTTCTGGTAAAGACCGTGAATAGATTATGATGTCATCAATGTAAACAAAACAAAACTTCCCTCTCAACTCTGCTAGGACCTTCTCCATCAGCCTCTGGAAGGTGGCAGCGGCATTCCGTAATCCATATGGCATGGAGCGCAACTGGAATAGACCTTGGGAGGTGATGAAGGCTGTTTTCTCTTTACTACTTTCCTCCATTTCTACCTGCCAGTACCCTGACTGCAAATCCAATGTGCTGAACCAGGAGGCACCTTCCATGGATTCTAAGATGTCATGAATGATTGGCATTGGATAAGCGTCAGGTACGGTCTTACTATTAAGCCTCCTATAGTCCACACAGAACCTGTAGGAACCATCAGGTTTGGGGACCAGGACTACAGGTGATGACCAAGGAGAGAAAGAAGGCTCGATGATATGGTCTCGTAGCATTTGTTCTACTTGCTCATCGATAATCTTTTTCTTGAAGGGTGCGACCCTATAAGCTCTGGATCTCAAGGGCATTTCGTCAGAAAGTATAATTTTGTGCTGTTCCACAGATGTTTTTCCCAGGACTTGAGAGGTGGTACGAGGCCAATTTTCCATCAGCTTCTTTAATTCCTCCTGATTGTCGGAGTCCCAGTTGGGAACAACTTGTGTGTGTAAGTGATATATGGGTGGATTCCAGGTTGGAGGTAAGGCATAATAGAGACTCACAGCAGCAGCAGTCGTGCCTATGCTTTCACCCATCAGACGTGAAGACAGCACCGGATTTATAAGTGCAGTTAGGAATGGATGATAAACATATCCTTTGCCCATTTTCAGTCCATATCTCCATTGTCCGACATCCACTATGGCTTCAGTGGCTCTCAGGAAGTCCAGACCAGCTATAAGGGGAAAGGCCAGGTGAGCATCCTTCATTATATAGGTATCTAACCTGCATACCTTGTCATGCCACTCATAACAAACTGTTTTCTTGTTAATCGCCTGGTGCATTTTTCCATCAGCCATAATGGACCGTTGAAGAGGGTCTGGAGTGTCAGGTTTTGTTTCCCCTCCTAATTGTCTCCACAGGCTTTCCTGAATAAGAGTGTATGTGCTCCCTGTATCCAGCACCGCCTTCACCTCTTGTCCTTTTATAGTTATTGGCACTACTAGAAGGGATGTCATTGGGTGGAGTTGTGCAATGGATAGTCCTGCTGGATTTTTAGAGGTATTTCGTTCAGGTGGTTTTTTTATTCACCTTGTCTTTACCATTCAAATTTCCCACTTTCTGCCAGTAATCTTTTGCCCCCATCCAGTCCTTCTCCACCATAGATCCCACCTTCACCAGCTGTTCCACTGATTTCACCGTCCCTCTCAGACAGCCCGCAACCCTTGGATTGATGTTGTTCAGAATTCTGCTCACCATCTCATCTTCTGTGATATTAGGCTTCCATTTGAGGCGCAGAGCTCGGTAGTCGTAGGCGAAATCTCTCAATCGCTGACGTGGTTGCTGCACCAGGGACCTCAACTTGTCTTCCACTTCAGTGAGGTAATCCTCTGGGAGAAAAGCAGACATGAAAGCATCTTTGAAAGATTGCCAATCTGTTACCTTGTTCTTTTCTGCCTTCCACCAGCTTAAAGCGGGTCCTTTGAGCACTGTACTCAGTGTGCCAACGAGTTCCATACTAGGAAGGGGTCTAATGGCCAGATAATTTTCGACCTGTTCGACGAAATGGAGTACGTCGGATGTCTCACAAGAATCACCGAAGGAAGGAAATTCCAGACGGATAGGGGGTCTCCCACAGAAAGACGACATACTGGGCATACATGAAGGGTGAGCCATGTTTGGTAGTTGAACTCCAGCAGTGACATCATAGGTAGAGTTGCCTTTGTTAACAGGGGGGATTTTAAGTCTTGTTGTTGGTACAGGAGTTTTCAAGTCATTGACTGTAGATAGGGAAGAGGCAGGGTAAAAGGTCTGTATTTGAGAACGAGATGGGGTACTGGTGAATCTTAACTTTTTCATTTGATTTTCCCATCTTGCATCTCTCCGCAGGAAACAATCAACCACCGCTCTCTCCAACCTCTCTATAGACCTCTGGAAATGATCTTCTAAATCTGCTAAGCCAGCGTCCACTGCCTCCCGGAAACTGGTTTCTCTATTAAGGGAACTATCTACAGACTGTTTTAACTCCTGTTCATTATGTTGCATTTTTTCACTAAGAGCCAATAAATCCCCCTTAAGTTTATCAATCTCCATTTGCATTGTTTGTACAACATTTATATTCACAATCTCTCTTTCAACATCATCACCATCAGCATCATCATCAGAATTATACAATGAACTTAGTATAGATGCCATTTCATCTGTCGGGTTACGTCTGGTAACAAACGGGCCCACAGTGAAATCAGCAGCCTGAGTTTCATCATAGTTATACCTTAACTCATTTACATCAGTCTCAATTTCATCAGTATTTAGATTAATTATTCCACCATTTTCCTGTGTCATTTCCTCCATATTTATGGACACACAAAAAAACACTATAACCAAAAAGAAACAGCACGTAGCTGTTGGTCCCCGTACGGGCCACCACTATGTAACACTCCACAAAATCTTTAAGTGGAGTTTCACACTATAATGGGAACAAATGTGCTGTTTCTATAGGCTATGGAGTAGAAAAAAAAAATATACTCAACACTGACGAATAAACAATCAACCCAGTGTATTTACAACATAAATAATATTTACAATAATAACAGACAAGGTGTGTGTGTGTGTGTGAAAGTGAAATCCAGAGTGCACAGAGTTATTGACAGGGTTCAGATCAGCCTCACCGGGAATTTTGATAGTCCGAGAGCACGATCAAATGAAGATGACTGGCGTATGTCCTCTGGTAAAAGTAATCCAGGCTGCGAGCCAAACGAATATACTTCTTGGGGAACGGCGCCCTCGCGCTTCCAGGTCAGTCATCAATAGTAATCCAATTTGAATGAGTGAAAAGTTTTGTGAATGAGCGCCTCCCGAAAACCGGCATACCGGTTCCTTAAATAGAAAGTCACAGGTACTTCCTGTTTACATGGCGAGTAATCACGTGATGCGAATTCACGTGAAGTTCTCACGCAAACAGAGATCGGGGACAAATACACCACAGCTGAGGCAAATACAGATTACAGGGGAAAGCAATACAACTAATAGGCAATAATAACTAAACATAATTAGTTTTATGTCATAAACCTTATATATAACTTTCCCTTATGTGGCCACGCTACACAACATTCACATAGATAATGAAAATGATACATTGGGATTAGCATTTATCGATATTCTCAACTCTCTTGGGGTCAGACAAAATGTAACAGGACCAACTCATCGCCATAATCATACACTAGATTTAATTCTTTCATATGGAGTTGATGTTGATAATATAGAAATTCTGCAGCAGAACGATGACATCTCGGATCATTACCTTGTCTCTTGCATGTTGCAATCAGCTAATGTTACTCAATCTACACCACGCTATCGTTCAGGTAGAACTATTCTTTCGACCACTAAAGATAGCTTCACTAATACTCTTCCAGATCTATCTCATATACTCAATAAACCCCAAAGCCCAGAAGAACTTGATGAAATAACAAAAAATGTAAATGCAGTCTTCTCTAGCACCCTTGATGTTGTCGCCCCACTTCAATTAAAGACAATTTAAGAAATAAGCCCTGCACCGTGGTACAATGATCACACTCATGCTCTCAAGAGAGCAGCTTGGAAAAATACAAAATTAGAAGTATTTCAGGGTGCATGGAAGGATACTGTCTGTAGCTACAAACGCGCACTCAAAGCTGCCAGGTCAGCATATTTTAGTAAACTCATAGAAAATATCTAGATGTTTATTCAGTACTGTGGCTAAATTGGTTAGGAATAAAGCCTCAACCGAACAGATATTACGTCACAGCTCAAGAGTAATGACTTCATGAATTTCTTTACAGATAAAATTGAAATAATCAGAAATAAAATTGGAATTATGCAATTGTCTGTCATAGCACCTCAGAAAACAGTGTCGAATAATTTCCCTCATGTGCAACTTCAATCCTTCGCTATCATAGGTCATGAAGAGCTAAGAAAACTTATCGAAACATCAAAAGCCACAACTTGTTTGTTAGATCCTATACCAACTAAGCTCTTAAAAGAGGTATCTCCTGTAATATCAGAACCTCTTCTTAATATCATTAACTCCTCGCTATGCTTAGGACATGTCCCAAGAAACTTTAAAATGGCAATTATCAAACCGCTAATTAAGAAGCCACAACTTGATCCTGGAGAACTTGCTAATTATAGACCGATTTCAAATCTCCCGTTTATGTCAAAAATACTAGAAAAGGTAGTATCCTCCCAAATGTGTTCATTTCTACAGAGAAATAGTATATATGAAGAATTTCAATCAGGATTTAGGCCTCATCACAGTACAGAGACTGCACCTATCAGAGTTACAAATGACTTGCTCTTATCATCTGATTTCTCTTCTAGTGCTTTTAGATCTTAGTGCTGCATTCGACATGATAGATCACGACATTCTCTTGAATAGGCTAGAGAATTATGTTGGAATTTGTGGAGTGGCATTAGCATGGTTTAGGTCATATTTAGCAGACCGCTACCACTTTGTCTATGTAAATGAGGAATTGTCAAACCAAACAAAAGTAAAATATGGAGTGCCACAGGGATCAGTTTTAGGGCCTCTGCTTTTCTCCATGTATATGCTTCCCCTGGGAGATATTATCAGGAATCGTGGAATAAGTTTCCACTGCTATGCTGATGATACAAAACTTTATATTTCTTCAAAACCTGATGAGATTTCACAATTCTCAAAATTAGCAGAGTGTATTAATGAAATAAAAGATTGGATGGCCAGAAATTTCCTTCTACTCAATTCTGACAGAGGTTCTAATTATTGGACCAAAAAACTCTAAAAATAAGCCACTAAAATATAATTTGACTCTAGATGGATGTACTGTTAAATCATCTTCAACAGCGAAGAACTTAGGTGTTATATTTGATACCAATCTGTCCTTTGAAAATCAAATTACAAATGTTTGTAGAACAGCATTCTTCCACCTAAGAAATATTGCTAAATTAAGGCATGTGCTCTCGGTTGCTGATGCCGAAAAATGAATTAATGCGTTCATGACCTCAAGACTAGATTATTGTAATGCATTACTGGAAGGATGTCCAGCAAGATCAATAAATAAACTTCAATTGGTTCAAAATGCAGCAGCCAGAGTGCTGACGAGAACCAAGAAATATGATCATATTAGCCCCATTTTATCATCGTTACATTGGCTACCTGTTAAATTCCGTATTGATTTTAAAATTCTGTTAACTACGTACAAAGCTTTGAATGGTCTAGCTCCGCAGTACTTAAGTGATCTTCTACCACGCTATATTCCAACACGTTCATTAAGATTGCAAAATTCTGGCCTATTAATAGTTCCTAGAATATCAAAATCCACTAAAGGAGGAAGATCCTTTTCATATTTGGCTCCTAAACTATGGAATAGTCTCCCAAACACTGTTCGAGATGCAAACTCTCTCAGTTTAAGTCTAGACTAAAGACTCATCTATTTAGCCAGACATACACCTAATTTATCCTCCAACCCACAATTAGGCTGCTTTAGTTGGGTCTGCCGGAACCAGAAAGCAGAAACATTGAGCATGATCTCTAACTCTGCAATAAATTAAATGGCATCTACGCTTACATCTTTTTATTTGTTTCCCTGTCTCAACCTCGGGACTCCTATCCTGAGGTCACCAGAACCGGCTGGATCCAGCACCATTCCTGCTTCATGTTGGACTCCACTGCTACATGTCACAGAATGATGATGACTAAATGCAGCCGGTGCCAGCCAAACATCACTTCAATCTATTATGACGGACTTCAGAGGATGAAATGATGCCAACTCCAACCTGCATCACCTCGGTCTATTTATGGACTATGATCTTGAAATGAAATGCTTAGACTAACAATTTCCAACAAAAGCCTTCATCAGCCAATTAACAAGGACAATTGCATCTATGTGAACTTCTGCAATTAATCAAGATGGACTTCAAAGACTTTGGTCATTAATCTTACAGTTCAAACACAATCGATTTTTAAACACTGACCCTTAACACTTACTTAGTTTAATAATTTTAAACCATGATTTTACCTATATATAATTAATATTTACATTACATTCATAATGTTAGCCAGAGGGGAACTGGCCCCCACAGTGAGTCTGGTTTCTCCCAAGGTTATTTTTCTCCATTAATCTACATCTTATGGTGTTTTGTGTTCCTTGCCACAGTCGCCTACAGCTTGCTCACTGGGGTTATTAATACAATTGTCATTTAATTATTTTTAAACACTATTAAAAATCATATTTTATCTAAATTACACAATGATGATTAATCGACTTTATAGACATTACAGTTTTATCGTCTGTTAATGCTGATATTCTGTAAAGCTGCTTTGAAACGATGTGTGTTGTGAAAGGCGCTATACAAATAAAATTGACTTGACTTGACTATTCTCTTTCCGCCAAAGCAGACAAAAGAGCTGCTCAGAGCATCTAAAGCCCTGCGTGCAGTCCACATGGGTACGCAAAGCACGTATCGGACACGGCAACAAAGAGGCTGGGTATGCCTCCTCCTGGGGCAGCTTCGCTTGCAGGTTCACGGCCTAAACCCTGACAGGGGTCATAGGAAGCTTGGGCATGTAGCCTGGTCGCAGTCTTAGGATGAGGTGAGCATCTGCCGGACCGAACTCCAGGCAAGTGGCGCTGACAGAGAACTCTTGCAGGTCAAAAACTCTCTTGATGGAAGTAAGAGCGATCAGGAGGGCCGTCTTCAAGGAGAGGGCTTTGAGCTTGACTGAATCAAGCGGCTCGAAGGGGGGACTCTGAAGGCCAGAGAGGACCACTGAGAGATCCCAGGAGGGGAACAAGCTTGGTCGGGAAGGGTTCAACCTCCGGGTGCCTCTTAAGGAACCTGATAATCAAGTCGTGCTTACCAAGGTACTTGCCGTCTACATCGTGTCGTGGTGGGCTGTGATAGCAGCGACACACACCGTCAAGGTGGAGGGGGACAGCCTCCCCTCCAGCATCTCTGTGGGTCTTCAGATCTGGAAGAACACCAATTTGCGAACAGATGCCACTTAAGGGCATAAAGCTGCCTGGTAGTGGGAACTCTGGCTTGGTTGATCATGTCCAAGACTGCAGGTGGTAGACTACATAAGTCTTCTGCGTCCCGTCCAGGGGCCAGACGTGGAGATTCCAGAGGTTTGGGCGCGGGTGCCCCGTCCCTGAGAAAGGAGGTCCTTCCTCAGGGGAATTTGCCAGGGAGGTGCTGTTGCGATGAGCGTGAGATCTGAGAACCAGGTCCGGGTGGACCTATAAGCAGCCACCAAGGTGACCTTTTCCTCATCCTCCCTGACCTTGCACAGCCCCAGTGCAAGAACACTCACTGGGGGAAATGCGTACTTGCGCAGCCCCCGGGGCCAGCACCTCTGTGCCGAGAGGGGCCTCCGTTAGGGAGTATCAGAGTGGGCAGTGGGAGTTGTCTTGGGATGCAAAGAGATCTATCTGTGCTCTGCCGAAGCAGCCCCAAATCAGCTGGACCACCTGGGAGGTGGAGCCTCCACTTTCCGCTGAGCGAGACGTGTCGCGACAGTGCATCCGCCTTCGTGTTGCAGTCGCCAGGGATATGAGTGGCGAGCAGCGACCTGAGTCGCGGCTGACTCCAAAGGAGGAGATGGCGGGCGAGTTGTGACATGTGACAGGAGCATATGCCACCATGGCGATTTATGTACTCTACTATGGTGGTGCTGTCTGAACGGATCAAGATGTGCTTGCCCTGAATCAGCTGGAGAAACCTCCGCAGGGCAAGGAGTACAGCCAACAACTCGAAGCAGTTGATGTGCCAATGCAGGCGGGGCCCCGTCCAGGAGCTAGCGGCTGCGTGCCCGTAGCACACCCAACCCAGTTGAGAGGCATCTGTGGTGACAACGACAGGTCTGGATACCTGCTGTAGGGGGACTCCTGTCCGCAGAAAACAGAGGTCTGTCCAAGGTTTGAAAGTCTGATGGCAGGAAGGGTTGATAAACACACGTTATGTGCCGTAGCGCCATGCCCATCTCGGGACTCGAGTCTGAAGCCAGTGCTGTAGCGGTCTCATATGCATCAACCCGAGTGCTTGAAGCAAGCCAGGCACGTAAGCACTGACTGCGCATGCTCGGTTGTGAGGCGTGCTGACATTGAGACTGAGTCTAACTCCAAACCGAGAAAAGAGATGCTCTGAACCGGAAAGAGCGTGCTTATTTTCTCAGTTGACCTGAAGCCCTAAGCGGCTGTGGTCCCTGTGGGCGCATACTATCTCTGCAGAGTGCGCTAGGACGAGCCAGTCATCGAGGTAGTGGAGTATGCGGATGTCCACTTCCCGTAGCGGGGCAAGGGCTGCCTCTGCGACCTTGGTGAGGATGCAAGGGGACAGGGACAAGCCGAAGGGGAGGACCTTGTACTGATACGCCTGGCCGTCGAACGTAAACCATAAGAAGGGTCGGTGATGAGGCAGAATGGAGACGGGCTGAAAGCGCAAGCCATGCGTCTAAGCTCCGCACGAGGGGCACTAAAGGGACGATCGTTTGGACCTACCGGGTGGGGCAGCATGACCAGCAGCAGAGGGAAGAGAGAGTTAGGGGAAAGATACTGAGTAAAAGGCGGGAGGTGTCTTTTAACTTCTGCTGGAGGTCTCTCCTCTCGGTCTGGCTTGACCAATGAGAAAGGTGCAATTTCCAAGTGGGAAATGTTACTTTGTTTGGAAGCTGACTCATTTGCATGACTGGGGTTAGTTTTTAATGTGTACCCTTTATGATCTGATCAATATAGCAAGAATACAATGCATGCTATCAGAATTATATATACATACCACTTTGCAGTGTGACACACACGGTTTCATTTGATAGGAAACAAGGCAGAACTAATTGTACATTATCTGGTAGTTCTGTCATAAAGCATGCATAAAAACAGTACACAGAAAATAACAGACACTATACAAGACAAAAATGATCCTATACACAATGTCCTGGGGATATAAATGTTCATTTATAGTTTGTTTACAAAGAATTAAGAAAAGTCTGTGTTCTTGACTTTATGTCCATTTTCTATGGGGAAAAGAGTGAATCAGTCTTTCTGCATTTCTTGCTCTAGCAGGCAGCTAACCTACCCCTGCTTGGAATGTCACTGGGGGTCCACTATTTGCTGGTCCAGTGTCAGCAAAGACAGCATAAAGGCTTGATAATGATCAGAGACTTTTCTCTCGTGCAAATTCTACAAATGTCTGACTGGAATTCTTCTTATGGCCCTGAATATTTGTCTATACGCCTCCGGAACAAGCTCATATGCACGCAATATTGCTAATTTCACAGTTTCATACTTCAAACTGTCCTCTATCGAAAGAGTGGCAAAGACTTCTTGTGCCTTTCCAACCAGCCTGCACTGAAGTAAAAGAGCCCAAACACCTTTTGGCCAGTGAAGCGAAGTAGCAATGCACTCGAAAGCATTAAAATAGGAGTCAACCTCGGTCCCTCTAAAATGTGGAACCAACGTAATATGTTTACTAACATCAAATGACTTGGTTGATAGCGGTGGAACAATGGTTGGTGAGACATTAGGAATTTGAGGGAGACCTGGCTGCGCAGCCGAGCCACCCACAATCCTCATTGCCTCAAGATGCAACTGTCGCATTTTCACCTGTTTCTCCGCCTCTATCTCTAATCTGCAAATTTCTAGTCGCCACTCCATCTCAGCCTGGTGGGCCTGTGTTTTCTCTTGTGTCTCCAGTTGCAATTGGGCTAAACAGACTTTGTCACGCATCCCCTTTTGAACCTGTAGACAAAGGAGAGAACGGTTCAAATGGTGGTAACCCGGACCTGAAGTCAGTCTCCGGTTCATCCATCATTTCATCTGCACTCATCCTAGTAGGTGATCTATCCTCCACGCCAACTACCACCGCATCCTCCGCCTCTGGCAACACGAGCACATTCAACTCAACCAATCTGTCATATATGATTGACTTAATCTCCTTTATCAAAGATTGCTTAGTCACTGCAATCTGATTGCTTAGTCACTGCAATTGTCAACAAATCATCTTTCCTAAAAAAATTTAACTGTTCTAAAGCCGGGTGCTCAACAAAGTGTTGCAAATTAAATTACATTATGCCACCGCAGAATCATAGTACACTACCGTGCACTCACCACACTCCCAGTATAAAATAGCAGCATTGCCTCTGAGTGGGGTTAGATTAATTAAAATCTAAATCTGAATGTCCAGGACCAATTAAAAATATCTCGGACGAGCCCCAATTAATGTTACGACCCTCCCGTTTTATCGTTGTCTAGGTAGTAGGGACAGCGACATTGTCCCACCCAAAGCACAAAACACACCATTTATAAACTGGGAGAGGGTGAATGAGGCAGGCGGAAACAGTGTAGTAAAAGGATATACACAGATTTATTGACAATACCAACAGTGTACCATTTACAATACAAAACCATCCAGAAAGAAAAATGTGTTTTACTAATATTTCCTCCGGCCAGCACAAGTACACTGAAACAGTCCAAAAATAAGTTTACACGGTAATCACAGTCAACCAAGACATCAAGAGAGACATTCAAAAGCATTCGGAAGAATCTGAATGCGGAGCGAGCTCCTTGTGTTGGCGTCTGCGTGCCCTTTTATATGAACGCGGGCTTCCGGTTATGGGTGTAGGCATCGTGGTGACATCATCAACTCGGATGATTGGCAGTAGAGTAAACCAACCAGAATCTGCGAAAAGTGAAAGACAGAAACCAAGAGGAAAAAGAGAGAGAAAAAAAACTCCAAAAGAAATCCATTAACGTCACACAGGGACGTAACAGGGGGAACAGACATAACAGGGTTTGGTTGGGCCTACTTGGTCCTTTGCTTGTAACAGTCTTGAGACACCTGTTGGCTTATTCATTAAATAATCAAGAAACTGTATGGACAAGACTGTTCATCAATGCAGCCAAATAAATTTGCGGCGCTTTTGCGCTCTCTCCTAAGCACACAAAACGAGATACAGAAGCCGCATATATCAAGGACAGTAAAGATGGTTAAATACAAATTTGAAGCGAAATGACCACACAACCTAGGTAGTTTGGCCGGGATTTTCATGCAGGAGGTGGGAGAAAAACACAGACATTTCAGATTCAGATGACAATAAAATCACTGACTACCCCCTGTAAATGCTGAAATTACCTCAAGTCCCCATGCAAAATAATTTCAGTAGGGCTTTAGAAAATGTTTCACAGGTCAGTGATGCACAAATTAAAGTTAGCCACACTGTTTAACCACTACAGTCAGTTAAACGGTAAGTGACTCACCAGTGGTGTTGGCATGAGTGTGCACGAACAGATCGTTCTTGCTGAGGCCACCGCAGAGGAAGAGGGTTGTGATGTCATGTCCTGCCTCTTTCATGGCATCAATGATGTGTCTTGTGCCAAACTTTATATAATAGAGTGAGAATTAGTCATGCAGAATGTTTCCTTAGACAAATTGCATGTGCATTTCAGATATTTGTGTATATGTCTTACAGCAATTGCTTGCAGAGTTGCAAGATACAGCAGGGCCAAGTCATCCAAAGTTTGTGATAAAGTGAGACCAACAACCTGAGAAAACCCATCAAGTCAATATTCAAACTAAAACACATAAAATAATTACACACTACTTTTATAAATACTTTAAAAAGTAATACGATAATTTGTACGAAAACACGATAATTTGTACGAAAACACGTCACATTTCACAAAAAAAAAAAAAAAAAGATTTTTTTATTTTTTGCATAAAAAATTGCATACATTTTTACCATTAAGATTTTTTTTTTTTTTTTTTCAGATTAACATTTTTATTGGTTGCTCCTCAAACATGACACATAACAAAACATTAATGAACAGAGTCAAACATTATCCCCCTTAAACCCCAATTTTCAATTGCTTCGGTCTCTTCATGTAACCCCAAACTGACTCGATGTTCAGTGGGGGACTCTGAGGGGGCCATGCCTTCTATTCTATTCTATTTGCAAAAGGGATGTTTGGTAGTCTAAAATGTATATTACCCATTGACACAATAAAGCTGAAGATATAAATAACCATCTTAAGACAAAAATTTTGTGAAAAATCTTATGTGCAAAAACCTTTTGCACAGTAATGTATGTATAGTAAAATACATTATAATAATGAAATAATAATAAGCACATTTAAAACTATAACACCCTCTCCACTGCCTATCCCAGTGAGGCCTCCAAAAATGCCAAATTGCAGCTCTACATTTTACAAACAGCTCCCCGTTACCTAGACTTCTATACTACATCTCCTCAAATGCTGCCACCCTGCCCATCTCTGTGCACCACACCAGCCGACTTCCATCCCCTATGGATGACCTGCCTGCCGATCATAACACTGGCTAGGACCCAATTTTTTATATATCCATTCCCTATATTAATGAATGCCCAATCATCTAAAAAAACAGTCTGGGGCAAAATTATATATGAATGTCCAATCATTACACATACAACTCTGAACCCTCAACCAAAATATGCAAAACACCACCAAAAAACATGGGCTGTGTCCCAATCTTCTGATTGGCATCACCAGCAGGTGGGTGTGACTTTAAGACCAAGCCTATACAATCTAGAGGTGGTCCAACAGAATCGATGTAGAATCTTTCTCCCATAATCACTTGAGAAGTTGAAGCTCTGTCCCCCAGACTCTTAATTAGAAGGGAGTAATACTCTGATGCCTCATTGCCTTTTCCAAAAGCAGTACTCACCACTTCCAGAGTATCTGCCGCTTTAGTGGGGTGTATTCTACTCCCCAAAATAGTACAAGGCAGGTGGAATTGAGACTTGGGGATCCCAAAATGTTGAACCATATTTTCAAAGGATCTCAACACTCCACTCTCATTGTCACGATCCCTTGTCATCTGCCCCGTGTTTCGTGTTACTATCCCTTGTCATCTGCACCGTGTTTCATGTTTCGATCCCTTGTTCTCTGCCCCGGGTTTTCCATTTCACCCGTCGCCGATCAGGTTCCATGTCACGTTTTCCCTGTTGTCCGCCCCGAGTCTCACTGTCCTTGTGTAAACTACACTTCCCGCCTTTCCCGGCCCTTCTCTGCATTATTGTCCGTACCTCTCGTCTGTCTTGTCCTGCTTCCACACCAAGCATTACACTCATACAGGTCTGACCAGCAGAAAGGGGACTTATTAATACATAATTAGATATCAGCCATATGCTTGAGGCAACATTTAAATAAATGTCGGAATTAAAAACTCTTTTGTCCATACCGAGTGCAAATGCGAGATAACGGGGTGTAACTTAACCTCTAAGGTTAGTTTGATAGAAATGCTTTGCAATGGTGAAATAGGGGTAAGAACTTCTTGTTCAATATAAAACCAGGGAGGGGCTCTCTCAAGTGGAGGCCTAGCCAATGATTGTCAATCAGCCTATGTAACTTACTGAAATGTAATCTGGGACGTTTCCCATTCCAAATGAAGGCTTCGCTATGCTATCAAATTGCATGAAATAAGAGAGACATCTACAGGGATAGATTGTAGCAAGTAGTTACATTTTGGAATACAATTCATTTTAATAACATTACCTTTCCCAATCTTAGATAAATGTTAGGAAGCCCATCTGTCCACATTGCTCAAAAACCTTTTTATTAAGGGGAACCAAATTAACTCAATCAGACAAATTTGCTAGGAATAAAATGCCCAAATACTTAATGCCCTGAATGGGCCACTGGAAGTTGTCCGGCTTGAAAGCCGTTACTGGGCAGTATGCTGTCAGAGCCAAAGCTTCAGATTAGACCAATTGACTTTGTATCCTGACAATTTAGAAAAGGAATTAATAATTCTGTGGAGGCAAGGCATAGACCTAGTAGGGTCGGAGACAAATAATAAAATATCATCTGCATAAAGCAAAAGTTGGTGCGCCATACCTCCCACCACCATCCCTAGAAAATCATCCTCCTTTCTTATTGCAGCTGCTAATGGTTCCATGGCCAGACAGAGCACTAAGGGGGAAAGAGGGCCACCTTGCCCCTATCCAGAGTAATATAATCTGAAATTAATTTTAAAAAATTGTACCGCAGCTACAGGGTGTCTATAAAGTAACTTAATCCATCAAATGAAAGTTTCCCGAACCCATATATTTCAAAAATCTTAAAAAGATAATCCCATTCTACCATATCAAATGTCTTTTTGCCATCAAGTGAGATGTCAGCGACCAGAGGCTGATCAATCGCCACTGACAATATAATATTGATGAAATGCCTAATGTTATCTGAAGAGCTGCGGCCCTGAATAAACCTCACCTGATCTATATGTATAAGAGATGTCATAAATTAATAGGTTAGCCAGAATTTTTGACAATATTTTAACATCTAGCTGAATCAGGGAAATTGGACGGTAACTCTTACACTCATTTGGATCTTTGTCCTTTTTAAGAATCAGACTGATCCGGGCTTGTGTCATGTTGGCAGAAACTTTCCATTCTTTAATGATTCCATATAAATTTCTAACAGAAGTGGAGCCAGTTCTGTACCATAAGATCTAAAAAATTCAGCGGCAAAGCTACCTGGCCCCAGAGCCTTGCCTGTAACCAAGGCCTTAATTACCTCACCAAGCTCCTCCAAGTTTATCTTAGAATCAAGAGAATTGTTTTGTTCAGTCATCAGTTTAAGGAGTTCTAATGGTTCCAAAAAGTTCCTAATATCTTCATCAGTAGACAAAGACATGGAATTATAAGGATCAAGATAAAATTCTTTAAAATAATTATTAATATCTATGGCTGAGGTAAATATTTGACCACCAGCATATTTCACAGAGGGAAAGGCAGAAAACTTCCCTGCTTTGTCCCCCGACTCAAAGCATGACTGTCTTCCCTGAATAACCAAAACTTCTGTGACAAAATAGTATTATATATGTATTTCAATCGGGACATCCGGCGCTTCAGCTCTGCTTCGGCACTTTTGATATTTCCTTCCAACTCCACGAGTTCTTGTGCTTTGGATTTTTTGGTGAATGAGGCATACTGTACAATCCAGCCCCTGAGAACCATGTAACGCCATGCGAGGAGTTCCTCCCAAACCATGCCCACTGAGAATACTGAGGACCAGTTGGTCTCCATATAAACATTGATTTCAGCCTTTAATATTTGTTGGAAATCATGATTTTGCAAAAATGATACATAAAAGCACCAATCTTAATATGATTTATTTTTCTCCATATGTGGCAACACCTCTAAACACACCAGGGCGTGATCTGTGACGAAGATGTTTCCAATTGAGCAATCAACAACAGATGAAATGAGGGACTTGGATATCTAAAAGAAAATATATTATAGAATAAATCTTATGGACTGGTGAAAAGAATGTATAGTCCTTACCAGATGGATTCAAAAGTCTCCAAATATCTGTATGACCAAGATTTTTACACATCCACATCAATGTTGCTCTAGGGGACTTACACACTTTTGCTTCAGTATGATCAAGGACTGAGACCATCAATAGATTGAAGTCTCCTCCCAAAATTATATCATGCGGAGTGCCAGCGGCTTGCAACATCCCTTCAAGATCTATAAAAAGCCCTAATCAGCATTAGGTGCATAAATATTAGCCAAAATCAACCTTTGCCCCTGAATTTATGCTAAACAATAACGACTCTTCCTAATTTATCTTTACTCTGTTTGTGACATTTGAATTGTTGATGTTTACTTATCAATATAATGACTCCCCTGCTCTTACTTTAGCCAGCACTAAAGAAAACATGCCCACCCCATATCATCCAAAAATTATCAGCTTCCTGCGGGGAAAGATGTGTTTCTTGACGAAACACTATATCATATTTCTTTCATTTAAGAAAAGAAATAACCTTCCTTCTTTTTATGGGGTGCCCCAACCCATTCACATTGCACGTGGAGGGAGACAATCCACTCATAATAACATTTGATATTTTGAGGAGTCACGTAACGCCATGCGAGGAGTGTAAATGATGAGCTCTGCGTACTTTGCTAGTTTTTAGTTATTTCTGTGCTATAATCCGGTGAGATTTGATACACCCTGCTACATAGTTGCTCTTTGAAGTCAATACGTCAAAAAATTCGGGCTCTGGATATATAAAAAGACTTTACCTGCTCCAGCTGAAGCCTGCAAACCGGGGACTCGATTAGAATGGTTCAGCGGAAGAATTCCAGCGTCAATTGTTCAAAATATTTGTGATGCTGATGAAAGATGTTGCTGAATTAGAAGATCTCGCTGTAATATGTTGATTGATTACGGTGATGGAAACAGTTGGCAGATGTTGAGAAGCGGATCGATTATCTGGAGTCATCGGAGAGGGAATTATCTGACAATCCACTGGCGACCAAAGTTGATTTGAAACACATTCTTGAAAAACTTGAAAGATCTTCAGAATAGGAGGAGCAAAGGAAAGCTTTCTTGGAAGAATCGCAATATTTTCTTGTTCCCAGACTTTGCAAATTCATCAAGAGAGAAACGTGATCGATTTAAGGAATGCAAGAAACACTTACATCAATGGAAGTTCGATTTGCACTCGAAGGCCAAACGGAGTATACATGGATGTCCACAAAGTATTGCTAAGGATGTCCACAAAGTATTTTTAGGCCCCAAGCAAGCACTATCCTTCATAAAAACATTGAGTAAATGAGTGAGTGAGCCTTTTGATGTTTCTCATATGAGTGGATTGACTCACTGTACTAACTCTGGCTTTGAGGAAGCTGGGCGCCATTTTTGTTTCTTTTTGTGTTGGTTCAACCAAGCGGCTGCAATTTGTTTTGTGGAATAACACTTCTACTTCAAGAAACTTTTGCATTGACGGAAGATTGCTTTAACACTGAAGTTCCCGGCCAGTGATAAGGATGACTGCAAAATATCTACATGCCTACAATAAGTGATGTCTTTTATAGAGTGTATGGACTTAGGAAATCATGGTGTGTTTCTTATGTGGAACCGCCTGTTTAGTGGAAAAACACTCCTTTGAGACAGCTGTGGATGAATCTGCTTGTTCTTTGTTCTAATGCCTTCTAAATGCCTGGAGTTTGTTTACAAACTATTTTTTTGTTATGTCATTTTGACTCACAAAATGTGTGCAGAAGCACAGCTTGAGTAATCAGATGGCAAAGCTGTCACAGGGACTCTCAAAGGCATGCATGGACTGTTTGAGTTTAGAGGGATTGACGGCAGTTGGCGCTACAATTAAAATTTCTGGAACAGATTAATGATAAAGTAGGAAGAGTCATTATTGTTTTATCCGAAATTCAGGGGCAAAGGTTGATTTTGGCTATATTTACACAGATAATACTGATGATCAGGGCTTTTTTTTATAGATCTTGAAGGGATGTTGGCACCCCTCATGAAATAATATTGGGAGGAGACTTTAATCTATTGATGAACTCAGTCCTTGATCATAGTGAAGTAAAAGTGTGTAAGCCCCCTACAGCAACATTGACACACATGATGTGTAAAAATCTTGGTCTTACAGATATTTGGAGACTTTTAAACCCATCTGGTAGAGACTACACATTTTTTTCATCAGTCCATAAGATTTATTCTACAATAGATTTTTTTTATTTTTATCTCTGAATCCCTCATTTCATCTGTTATTGATTGCTCAATTGGAAACATCTTAGTCTCAGATCACGCCCTGGTGAGTTTAGAGGTGTTGCCACATACAGAGAAAAATAAATCATATAGTTGTATCCATTTTGCAAAATTCTGATTTCCAACGAATGCTAAAGGCTGAAATCAATGATTATATGGAGACCAACTGGTCCTCAGTATTCTCTGTGGACGATGCTTGGGAGGCACTTAAGGAAGTTCTTAGGGGTCAGATCATACAGTATCTGCATTCAACAAAAAATCCAAAGCACGAGAACTCGTGGAGTTGAAAGGAAATATTCAAAGTATTTCCTGAAGAAGGTGGTTTGGCTATTCAGGGCAAGACAGTCATACTTTGAGTCGGGGGACAAAGCCGGAAAACTTTTGGCTAGATAAATAAAACAGAGAGTCTTTTTCTACCATCCCTCAATGAAGAGGGATTTGATATTAATAATGCTATCTTCGTCTACTGATGAAGATATTAGAAACTGTGTCAGGGTGGAGGGTGGGGCCGGGTCATGATTCCGCCCACCTGGCCCCAAATTAGGCTGATGAAGCCCGAGAGGGATAAAGGCAACTGGAGATGGCAGTACGACAGAGAGGGAGTTTCGGGCAGCTGTCCGACACCTGTGTGTGTGTTTGTCTTTTTGGTTCAGCTTTGTATTAAACTATTATTTATATTATCAAGCCGGTTCTAGCCTCCTCCTTTCTATTGAACTCGAGGAGGGATGTGCCGTAGTACATTCCTAGTCACTACCATCCACCCTAGACCCCGTCCGTCCACCGTGTTTTTTTTGGTTTGGTATGATCCCAGTTACATTTACATTTATGCATTTAAATGTAATGCTTTTATCCAAAGCGACTAACAGTGCACTTACTACAGGGACAATCCCCCCCGGAGCAACCTGGAATTAAGTGCCTTGCTCAAGGACACAATGGTGGCGGCCGTGGGGCTTGAACCAGTGACCTTCTGATTAACAAATATGTGCTTTAGCCCACTACACCACCACCCCTGAGTTACTGGGTGTAGGTACCACATTTTTTGTTTTTATTGTTTCCCTAACCTTGTACCCTCACTGATCCAGGTAGATGGGGATGACCTGCCAGCAGACAGGGCGGAAGGCACGTCTTCCACTGGCCCAACAGTGCATTACATATTTGGGCATTTTTCCCAGCAAATTTGTGCGAATAGTCAATTTAGTTAATTTTGACCCCTTAATAAAAAGGTTTGAGCAATGTGGGCAGGTGGGCTTCATTACATTTATCTACGATTGGGAAAGGTTAATGTTATTAACATGAATCATATTCCAAAATTCAACTACCTACTACAGTCTCTCCCCATTGAAGTTCCCCTCTTTTATTTTAAACATTTTGATAGTATTGCTAAATCCTTTATCTGGAATGGTAAACGTCCTCGGATGCATTTTAATAAGTTACACAGGCCAGTTGACAAAGGTGGGTTAGGTCTCCCCAAGATTTTGTATTACTATTATGCTTTTGGTCTCAGACATTTGCCACATTGGTCGCTTCCACCTGAGAGAGCACCTCCCTGGTTCATTATTGAACAGGACGTCCTTGCCCCAATCTTGCCATTGCAAAGTCTTTCTACCAAGTTGCCCGGAGAAGTAAAAGACACATCCTGTTATCTCACACATGCATTTAGTGTGGACAAAGGTTTCTTGCATGTTCAATTCGGACATTTATCTGAGCGTTGCCGCTACTATTTGGTTAAACCTGAAATTGTGCATTAACAAGTCCCCTTTCTGCTGGACAGAATGGAATGGGAGGGGTGGTACTACGCTGGGTGACCTATATGAAAAATGGAGTGTTGAGATCTTTTAAAAATATTATACAGCATTTTGGGATTTCCAGATCTCAATTCTTTAGGTACAGCTGCGCCATTTACTCTGTAATACGTGTAGTACGCAGCCCCCTAAAGCAGCACACACTATTGAGATGTTGCTTGCTGCTTTTAGAAAAGGTCATGAAGCTTCAGCGTACTATTCCTGGCTAATTCAGAGGCTAGTGGATGGGGTTTTAACATCTCTTTAAGAAGTTATGAGAGAGAGACTTAAATTTAATACTAGAAGATGGAGAATGTGGTAGGATTTTTATCGAAGTCTATGTCAAGGTATGCAAGGTTGCGCCTCATTCAATTTAAGATTCTGCATAATTTCTAATGGACCGCTCTAGACTGTTTATGTGTATTTAAGGCTTGGCCTTAAAGACACACCTACTTGCTGGTGATGCCAGTTGGAGGATGGGGACATAGACCATGTTTGTTGAGATTCAGGAGTTTTGGTCGGGGGTTCAGAGTTTTGTCTGTGAGGTCTTGGGCACTCAGATTTTATTCTGCCCCAGACTTTGTATTTTGGGTGATGGGGCAGTGTAATGACTTGTGAGGAACAGGAGGAGGCAGACGAGTGGTTAGGATCCAAGAGCGGTTTTATTGAATAAGCACAAAAATAAACAAATTCAGGAACAAAGTAAAAGGTCCACGATGGGAAAACACCAACTAAGAATACCGGATTAAACACAGGAGGGGTGCGGGAGTGGCTGAGCAGCGCACATCCACGGAGGGTAGGGTAAACCCGAAACAACAGGAGGGTAACCTCGAAAGAACAGACAGACTGGCAGGGAACACAAACGGAGAGAGAGCGAGTCACAACAGACATGAGCGAGAACATGGAACGTCAACGCACGACAATAGGAAGGGAAAACAGCGGGGTTTAAATAAAGAGACACGGTGATGACAAAATGACAGACAGGTGCAGACAATAACACACTGACAGGGCCGGAAACGACGGGAAGAAGGGAAGTGTAGTTCACACACGGACAGTGAGACTCAGGCGGGCAACAAGGAAGACATGACCGGGAGCGTGAACGGTAAAACAGAAAACACGGGTGGACAACAAGGTAGCGTGACATGGAAAGTGACTAGTGACGGGTGAAACAGAAAACACGGGCGGACAACACGAAACACAGTGCAGACGACGCAAAACACAGTGCAGGTGACACGAAACATGGTGCGGGTGACACGAAACCGTGACATAATACCCCCTCAAAAAGACTGGATTCCAGACGGTCCTAAAACAAAAAACAATAAAAATGAACGAAGAACCCAGGAGAGAGGGAGTTGACTCAGGGGCAGGCAAATAAACCATGGGGGACACAAGGGGCGTTGAGACAGACTACGGGGGTACAAAGGGCAGACAGGGGGACCGGGGTGGCACAAGGGACACAGAGACTGACCACGGGGGTACAAGGGGCAGACAGGCAGACCAGGGGGGCCGAGAGGGCTGGAAAGCAGTCTATGGGGGTGTGTGAAGGGGACCGTGCCCGGTGGCCTGGGGGCGTCAACCGGGCAGGGGCAGGTTCAGGAGGCCTGGAAGGCGGCCACAATGTGGGGATAGGCCTGAGGGGCTCGGGAGCTGGCCACGAGGCGAGCACCAGATTAGGGGGTCTGGGAGCTGGCCATGGGGCAGGAGATGGTTTGGGTGGCCTGGGAGCTGGCCTCTGGGCAGGGACCGGAACAGGAGACCTGGGAGGTGGCCGCAGGACAGAGGCAGGCGGAGCCGTGTGAGGCGGAGCCAAGGAGGACTTCGGAGGCGGAGCCGTAGAAGACTTGGGAGGCGACGCCGAAGGAGGCGTAGGCAGGGCCATGGGGGGCTCAGGAGGCTGACCCGAGGAAGGCACAAGAGGCGGGCCGAGGGAGGCGATTGCGTAGAAGGCCCAGGAAGTGGTGCCGAGGGAGGCTCAGGAGGCGGACCCGTGGTAGGCGGGGCCAAGGAGGACTTAGAAGGCGGAGCCGTAGAAGACTTGTGAGGCGGCGCCAAGGACTGCTCAGGGGGCGACGCCGAGGATGGCTCGGGAGGCGGAGCTTGGGAAGGCACCGGAGGCGGAGCCGAAGGAGGCTTCGGAGGCCGAGCCGGGAGTGGCGGAGCCGGGAAGGACCTAGGAAGCGTCGGAGGCGAGGCTGAGGGAGGCTTCGGGGGCGGAGCTGAGGATGGCTCTAGCGGCGGAGCCAGGAGAGCCGGGAGAGGTGGCGCCGTAGGAGGCTCTTCAGGTGGTGTGCTGGAAGGCTTTGGAGGCGGAGCCGAGGAAGGTGGCGCCGTAGGGGCCTCTAGAGGCAAGGCCCTAGGAGGCTCTGGAGGCAGAGCCGCGCGAGGCGGAGCGGCCGGAGGCTGAGCCGTAGGAGGCGGAGCCGAGGGAGGCGTAGCCGTAGAATGCTCTAGAGGAGGAGCCCTAGAAGGCTCTGGGGTCTCTGGGAGCAGAGCCGTAGGAGGCTCTGGGGGCGGAGCCGAAGGAGGCTCGGGGGAGCGGAGCCCTGGAAGGCTCGGGGGCGGAGCCCTGGAAGGCTCGAGAGGCTTGAGAGGCAGAGCCCTGGAAGGCTTGAGAGGCGGGGCCCTGGAAGGCTCGAGAGGCGGAGCCGTAGGAGGCTCGGGGGCGGAGCCTTGGAAGGCTCGAGAGGCTTGAGAGGCGGAGCCCTGGAAGGCTCGGGAGGAGGAGCCCTGGAAGACTCGGTCGAGGCTACAGGCACTGGCTCACTGACCTCTGGTGCGACAGGCACTGGCTCACTGACCTCTGGGGCGACAGGCACTGGCTGGTTGACCGTGGTATGTGCTGGCTTGGGTTCGCTGGGCGCTGAGTGCAGAGCCACGGGGGGTTTAGGGCACGGGGCTGCGGCAGGCGGAGGCTGGAGAGCAGAGGCCTTTCCCCTTCTTCTCTTCCTCCGGGCTGATGCGACTGGCGACGCTGGAACCTGGTCGGCGTGGCTTCAGGCTCGCTGGCCGTGGCTGGCAAGGGCTCAGGCTCAATGACCATGGTTGACGAGGGCTCGCAGACCGGGGCAGGCGTGGGCTCTGGCTCGCAGTCCAGGGCAGGCGTGGGCTCTGGCTAGCAGACCGGGGCAGGCGTGGGCTCTGGCTAGCAGACCGGGGCAGGCGTGGCTCTGGCTCGCAGACCGGGGTAGGCGTGACAGGTTGAGCCCGGGACAGCTAAAGGGTCTCCACAGTGGGTGGAGAGGTAGGGTCCTTCTCAGCAAGGCCCACAGTGAATGATGAGCCGCACAACAATAAGATCACCTCCAGGTAGTCGTGGAAAGTCCAGCCGCGCGATGCCGGCGGCAGCTGTTCCTTCAGCCAGCCACTCAGGTTGTCTCTGAAGAAGACCACAAGGGAGGAGTCTGGGAAGTCCGCGACAGTCGCCAGACTAAGGAAGTCGCGGATGTGGGCCTCAATAAAATAGGACGGTATTCTTGTTTTAAACAGAGCAGGTGGTATCTGGCTCGTAAAATCGCTGGACCATGGTGGTCGTGCATTCTGTAATGACGTGTGAGGAACAGGAGGAGGCAGACGAGTGGTTAGGATCCAAGAGCGGTTTTATTGAATAAGGACAAAAATAAACAAACTCAGGAACAAAGTAAAAGGTCCACGAAAACACCAACTAAGAATACCGGATTAAACACAGGAGGGATGCTGAGCAGCGCACATCCACGGAGGGTAGGGTAAACCTAAAACGACAGGAGGGTAACCTCGAAAGAACAGACAGACTGGCAGGGAACACAAACGGAGAGAGCGAGTCACAACAGACATGAGCGAGAACATGGAACGTCAACGCACAACAATAGGAAACAGCAGGGTTTAAATAAAGAGACGAAAGATGACAAAATGACAGACAGGTGCAGACAATAACACACTGACAGGGCCGGAAACGACGGGAAGAAGGGAAGTGTAGTTCACACACGGACAGTGAGACTCAGGCGGGCAACAAGGAAGACATGACCGGGAGCGTGAACGGTAAAACAGAAAACACGGATGGACAACAAGGGAGCGTGACATGGAAAGTGACTAGTAACGGGTGAAACAGAAAACACGGGGCGGACAACACGAAACACGGTGCAGACGACGCGAAACATGGTGCAGATGACGCAAAACACAGTGCAGGTGACACGAAACATGGTGTGGGTGACACGAAACCGTGACAGGCAGGTATTAATATAATAAATAAACACATAAAAAATGGGTCCTTACCTGTGTGATGATCGGCAGGCAGGTGATACTCGGGGTATGGAAGTCACCGGGTGCACCCTCATTTCAGAGTGATGGCTTTTGAGGAGATATCTCATAGACTACAGGGCAGGTTGGGTGATTATGGCAGGAAGTTGGGCACTTATTTGGCCTTCTTGGGGGGTTGAGGGGGAGGAGTAGTGGAGAGGGACAATTTGGTAATTTCTGTAATTAATGTGTGATATCTTCTATTTTCAGTTGGTTAATTTCTTTGTCTTTTTATGTCAGAGTATTTTCTCTGAACTGCATGTTTATATGTGTATCTGTTGTTATTTAATGCCTGACCACTGGGATGTATGTGGGGTACCTGCCGCATCACAAACTTGTTTAGGCATGGGCTGAGATGTCGACTCAAGGGCATAAGAGCCCGGAGTAGCAAAGCATCTAACCCATAAAGTTCGATGAATGTGTGCGAAGAGAACCCTATCGCACCACAAACTTGTCATAAAAACTGATGAATGTGAGCGGAGAGGACCAGCCTGCCGCATCACAAACTTGTCCAGACATGAGTTTGAGATGTCGACTCAAGGGCATAAGAGCCCGGAGTGGCAGAACATCCCTACTATAAAAATCTAATGAATGTGTGCGGAGAGGACAACCTGCAGCATCACAAACTTGCTGCAGAGGGAGACCTCTAGCCAATGTTTTAGAGGAGGAGAGCCCTCTGGTAGAGTGTGCCCTAAAACCTACTAGCGAAGCTTGACCGCGCCTCGTAGGCCTGGGCAATAATGAGGATGCCTCTTTGAGGACACCCCGCCCACCAAGCCGTGGCAAACCGCAGTGGCCACATAGAACCTGGCAGTGGCGAGGCAAGTGCCCGCTGACAGTTCTTTCTACAGAAAATCCAGAACTGAAGCAAACTGGCAGTTAGCTGGTTCTGTAATAAGAACTTTAGTAGATGGAAACACATGCAGGTGCATTTGTGCTTTGAATGCGTTACTACGATCAGCCCCTCCATGGGGTTGCTGGGCGACTCGGGGAGAAGTAGAGGAGACATTGCGCTATCAACAGAGGCGAAGAGGTCCTCTTCTGCCCTGTAAAATCTACCCAGATCAGTTCCAAGTGGAGGGAGCCCTAGCACTTGAAATGGTCTCGATAACCTCAAGAGAAAACCCTGTGAACCTCATTCGGTACCCTTAGGGGCCAGACATGAAAGGTTTCACAATTCGGGCCAAGGATGAGAAGGTCCTCCCTGTTTGGAATCGCCCAAGGCGAGCGGTTGAGGAGAGGAATTAACTCTGAGAAACATATCCTGTTCGGCCAGCGCAGCGCCATTAATAGGAGGCAAGACCCTTGCTGGTGAACACTGCCAAGACTCCCGGGAGCAGAGAAACCGGGGAAAGAAACGCATACAGACGCATTCTGGGTCATGTATGTGTCTTAACATCCAGACCCAAGGGGGCTGGGTGATTTCAGGGAGAAGTAGAGGAGACATTGCGCTATTCATAGAGGCGAAGAGGTCCTCTTCTGCCCTAAGATCTCACCCAAACTTGTTCCAAGTGGAAAAAGCTTGGCATTTAAAAAGGTCTCGATAACCTCAGGAGAGAGCCCTGTGTCCCTCAGTTGGTACCCTTAGGGGCCAAACATGAAAGATTCCACAGCTCGGGGCAGGGATGAAATATTTCCCCGTGCCTGAGATAGAAGATCCTTCCTCTTCGGAATCGCCCAAGGTGAGCCGTCGAGGGAAGAAATTCGCTCCGAGAACCAAGCCCTGTTTGGACAGTGCGGTGCTATCAGTAAGAGGCAAAAACCCTTGCTGGCGAACTCTGGCCAACTACTACCTTAGGGTGGAGCTCTTAACTCCCCCGTTGGTATTTTCTGTCTGGACAGTAAATCTGCTCCCAAATACGGGCATCCAGGGATATAACTGACCTGGTGACAGGAGCTTGCCCTGGGCCCTAAGGAGAATCCGACGTGTCAGAAATACAGCTGACAGGAACGTGGATCTCCTTGATGATTTATGTAAGAGGCTACCGCTGTATTGTCCACCCGCACCAAGACATGGCAGACTCAGGAGGAGGTATTTCAGGGCCAGAAATACAGCAATCAACCCGAGACAGTGACTGTGACAACCGAGCTGACGACCCTCCTATCCCCTTAAGCTGGACGACCACTTAAGGCCGCTACCCCACCCATCAGGGAGGCATCTGTCGTTAGCAGCCTGCGACAACAAGACGCACCTAGAGTGGGACCCAAGGCAGAAAACCGGGGTCTGAACCACATAGAAAGGGAACGAAGCCTGAGGCGCGTAACCCTATTTAGCCTAGGGGTTTTGGCCCTTGGAAGAAAACCCCTGGCTTTTGGCCACAACAAAAACGGTCTCATGAGCAGAAGGTCCAGAGTGATCACCGTGGACGCGGTCGCCCTGAGACCTGGAAATCGTTGATACTGATAACAGTGCAACCTTGACCTAGCCTGACTTTGCTCAGGGTGATCTGAATGGACTCAATACTAGCGGGAGACAGTTGTGCCCACATTGTGATTGAACTCCATACGATGCCCTGATAGACAGTGTTCTGAGTGGGAGAGAGGACGCTTTTCTTGGCGTTGAGCCTTAACCCCAGAAAACAGATGAGCTAAGACGATGTCCCTGTGCTGAACTGCCAGTTCCTGGAACTGTGCTAGGATCAGCCAGTCGTCTACATAATTCAGAATGCAGATGCCCCGGAGTCTCAAGGAGCCAGCGCTACATCATGCATTGTGAATGTGCGGGTAAAAAGGGCTAGGCTGAAAGTACCTGACCCTGGAAGACTTCGACCCCGGAAGTGAACCTCAGGAACTTTCCATGTTGTGGCAGAACTTCTAAATGAAGTATAGAAGTGCGTCATAAGATCGATGGTGACCAGCCAAACGAGTTGTAGGGCTTGAGACACGACCGTCTTGACAGGCATCATCTTGGACTTGAACACCCACGGGTAGTTCAAGCTTTAAGATCTAAGCCAGACGCCACCCCTCACCCTCCATGGGAAACGGGAAGTATTTAGTGTAATAACCTAACTCTCTCTCTGGAAGGGGAACACATACCATGGCCCCTTTAACCAGGAGATTGAGTTTTTTGTTTTTACAAAAAAAGAAATCCGGTTTACGGTAGTGAGAACACGCCGTTGAAACACGGAAAAGCGGCGAGTGAATTAAATCCTGAAGCCCTTATATGACCCACAGAAAAGAATATACCCGGCAGAAGTTTCCACGCTGCCAGGATCTCTGAGATGGGTATTATATTTGAACACTTCCTGTTGAGGGGTTGTCGTGAATAAAATGCAGGAACAGCGAAAACACCCAATTTTGACGGAAGCCTCTGCAACCCGAAACACCAAGAGGTGGCGGGAATGGAGGGGCTTCGAGTGGGTACCGGGAGGGGTGAAGTGAAGCACGCGCCCCGTCCCGAGGGGAGCTACCTCCTAATCTAGGCGCAAGACCGTCAGGGTTTTCTCTTACTAGAAATGATAGCCCTGAGGTCTCGCTTCGGGGGCTGGCGAGAGAGGCGAGACTGTCCCCAATCCTTGGGAGGAGGAGCACGACTCGCCACGCTTTGCTTTTGAGCCTCCGTTCAGACAGGACTGAGGCGGGTCCGAGGCGGGTCTGAGGCTTGCTCGTCAAGCGCAGAACCCACACTCAGGTCGTCCGGGAGGTCATTCTGGTACGCCTGTAAAACAGCATAGTGTGCAGCGCAGCACCAGCCTGACCTGCTGCTTGATAAGCCCTTCCCACTAAAGTGGAGGTTGTCCTACAAGGCTTTGAGGGGAGAGAGGGCTTATTAAGTGACGATGCCGAGCCCAGCGAGAGAAAGCCCGCAAGCGTCTCTTCGACCGGCGGCATCACTGAATTTTTTTTCACTTTTCACAATCACTTTTTTTTTAGGGGTTCCTCCATGAACGAAAAAGCTCTTCATGGAAGTTATCAAAGAAGGGAAGGGACTCATGAGGCGTTCCCTTTCTTAGACTGGAAGATAAAATCTATCCCCTAATTTGAAGGGTTTGGGGTCTCTTTTTCACGTGGCCAGTCCAATCTGGCAACCGCGTGAGTAACAACATCGAGCAATTCCTCCGTAGATTTTTTTATCGCGGACGGAAACCTCGGAGGCGGGAAGAGAATCACGATCCTCCTCATGATCCGAAGAAGCGTCGGAACGCGCTTCGAGATCACGTGAAGGACCAGCTGGGTTTGGGGAGAGAGTGAGAGAAAGGGATCAACCCGTCTCTTGCTCCTCAGCCAAATCCATGCAAGAGCCTCACGAACGATCTTTATTTTTTTCTTTTTCGTGAGTGCTGACTCCCGGAAGAAAGCGAGGCGAGCACGAAGCACTCTGCCTGTTAAAGCAAATCGCAGTGCTCGCACCCGCCCTACTGCAACGCGAGAGCAGCGTGCTCTTACCCCCAAACAAACAGAGCAAAAACTGATGTGTGTCCTCTTCAGCTATAGAGAATGGCTTTCAGTCATTCTCTCTTTATTTTTTTTTAGAAATATATATATATATATATATAAATAATATTTTCTAAACAGAAGAGAAAAGAGAACAAAGAGAACAACGTTCACTGCACACTGCCTAACTGATTCTAACTCCTAACAGAGGAAAGAAAGTTTTGACAGGGTTTGTGAAACACACAGAAACAGAATCGCTCTGAAAAAAGAGTTTCTGACAACACCTGGTGACGTATCCATTTATAGCCTGGCCACAGGTGCATCTAATGATTACATCAGCCGAGGCTATAAATTCCAGTCAATGTTCATTGACGTGTTACACCCACTATTTCAGCTCGGTTCACAGCTAGAGTTGTTCCCCGTAGCGCTTAGCAGCGCAGCATCAAAGTGAAGCTTTTTGTAAAGGGAACAGGATGTACGTGAGCTCAATTTTGAGTGTCATGGCAAAGGCTGTGAATACTTATGTACATGTGAATTTTTCATTCTTTATTTTTAATAAATTTGCAAAGATTTCAAACAAACCCCGTTGTCATTATGGGGTATTGTTTGTATAATTTCAAAGAAAATAATGAATTTAATCCATTTTTGAATAAGGCTGTAACATAACAAAATGTGGAAAAAGTGAAGCGCTGTGAATACTTTCCGGATGCACTGTATGTTATTTTAGTGTTAATTTATTCCAGAAGCTGTTTCTCTGATTTTCCATCATTATCTCTACAAGGCACTGATCCCTATTGTTTGAACAAGCCTTGTGATGGTGCAAGCGCTTTTCTGCTGGTGTCTTTCAGCATGCATGACATGAGCAGAAGAAGAAATAGTTCCCATCCTGCACAAGTATTTGGTAATATTGCCTAATCCTTTTTGTTTCACTTTGACGTTAATAATTATACTTCATGTTCATTGAAACCAAATAATAATATTTGTAGTTTTAAAAAAATTATGTTGGAATTTATATTTTTGTGTGAGGATCGATATATTTAATACAACATCAGTTTCGGAAGTATTGATACTTTAGGATCGATCCTCCCATCCCTAGTTGTCAACCCCAATTACAGATCACAAATAGCAATTTAACAAATATTTGACTTTTTAAAGTATTTCAAAAGGCATGATTACATTTTACAGAGACATTCGAATTAACATCAAATTATGAACACTTATAAGAGGTATCTACTGAGACGAGCAAACATTGTAAAGCAAAGTGGTTTCAAAAAGCCATTTTGTTCATCACCATGCCCTTTAATGTCTGGTCAGCCAGTGGAGAGCGGTTGCCATGGAAATCAGGCCACACATGCAGGCCAGATGTCAGCTGCTCCACATGTGTTGAGTCTGTGGCCATTTGTTCCAGGTGGAAGTTCAGATAAGAGTAAATGTGTTTCCCACTGGCAAAGGACACAAAAGAACTTAAAGACTAGTGATATTGAATTGAAAATGAATAACTGTTAGAAGTGATTACAGAGAAAAGCACCTTGAATCTGCCTGCTCTTTTAACTGTGTGTAAGCTGCGTGTCCTTTTACCATATGGTCAACCTGATGTAAAAGACAAAATCGGTAGATGTGAAAACTGACAAATACCATGATGGGTTTGGTCCTCATATTATGATTTATCCTAGTGGAATAAATATGTCCCATACAAGTAAACCATCTTTGTATCTTTATTGTTAGCCTTTATTGTAATGTGTTACACTGATCATAACAATATATTTGTTTTTATTTAGTACTGCCTGCCTGACTCTCTGCTGTCTATCTATCTACAGTATGACTACTGAATCTAAAGCTATCTGCCTCCAAGTTTCAAACCAATATCTGTCATTTTAAAATGCAGTTTAACTGTGAAATCCTCAGGACTGACCAGTCTTCCAGTTGCACTCTGTCCTCCCTCATTTAGCCACAATCCTGGCAGCATGGCAGACAGATACGGGCCCCAGACCCCAGGAACAAACAGCGCCTGAGTGCTCACCTGAAAAATACATATCAGACACACACTGTGATTCAGACTAATAATTTCCTAAATAATGATAGTGTGTCATATCAAAAGACTGTGATGAAGCTTACAGCCATGTGGCATGAAGATGTTCCACATATAATTGCCATACGCGATGTGATTGGTTGCTTTTCGCAAGGCAGGAGGTGCCCCCTCACATCTGCTCCAATAACCCCTAAACATGTAAATAACAGACAGTCACATTATATAATCATATTGTTAATCAGGATAAGGAATTCACAGGTAAATTAGCTTACAAATTCAATGTATTCCCAAAATAAATGACTGGTTTTGCCGATTAATCAGCACCGACCACAGATTTCTAGAACTATTGGTTATCAGCAAAAATACACACTGATAGTTTTTCCCCATTGCGTCCGGTGCTGGAGCGGCTGGGAAGGGTCCGCTATCATTATACAGTATGAGAGCGGACTCTAGAGGTAAAATAAAAACTATCACTTCACTGATGCCTTGTCATGTTTGTTTTGACACATGAGACCACTCTCTACGTGGAGCAGAACACTTCAGATTCGGAATTAAAACATCAACAACGAAAATATTTATAAAGTACACTACAGTACATGTTGTCATATCATTATAAAGTAATTAATTTGTTGACTAGATGCTGCATTAGTAGAGAACAGCAGTATGTTTGTCAACAAGGCTAAGAGTACACTCACATTTAAATGTAACTAAAACTTGCCTATTAGGAATCATATTTCAAATTTAAATACTCTGAATCCTGGCTGGCAAGTCTGGAAACAGTCCCACTAGTAAAATATGTACATGTTTATATAAAAGACCATTTCAACTAAAGTAAAACTAAACGACTTACTCATCCGAAATGGTATCCTCAGCTGGATCAATTCTCTCTTCAAAATGCAAATGTTCATCGGAGTCCCGCTCTTCTTCTGAGGAAAATTTTTACTTTTCGTCACTATCCAGAAGTTTGCTCGCCTGTTTAATGTGCCATCTTCCATACACACAGAAAAGAGAATTACAGTCAGGTCCATAAATATTGGGACATTGACACAATTCTAATCTTTTTGGCTCTATACACAATGGATTGGAAATGAAACGTACAAGATGTGCTTTAACTGCAGACTTTCAGCTTTAATTTGAGGGTATTTACATCCAAATCAGGTTAACGGTGTAGGAATTACATCAGTTTGTATATGTGCCTCCCACTTTTTAAGGGACCAAAAGTAATGGGACAATTGGCTGCTCAGCTGTTCCATGGCCAGGTGTGTGTTATTCCCTCATTATCCCATTTACAAGGAGCAGATAAAAGGTCCAGCGTTCATTTCAAGTGTGCTATTTGCATTTGGAATCCGTTGCAGTCAACTCTCAATATGAGATCCAAAGAGCTGTCACTATCAGTGAAGCAAGCCATCATTAGGCAGAAAAATCAAAACAAACCCATCAGAGAGATAGCAAAAACATTAGGTGTGGCCAAAATCAACTGTTTGGAACATTCTTAAAAAGAAAGAATGCACCAGTGAGCTCAGCAACACCAAAAGTCCCGGAAGACCACGGAAAACAACTGTGGTGGATGACCGAAGAATTCTTTCTCTGGTGAAGAAAACACCCTTCACAACAGTTGGCCAGATCAATAACACTCTCCAGGAGGTAGGTGTATGTGTGTCAAAGTCAACAATCAAGAGAAGACTTCACCAGAGTGAATACAGAGGGTTCACCACAAGATGTAAACCATTGGTGAGCCTCAAAAACAGGAAGGCCAGATTAGAGTTTGTCAAACAACATCTAAAAAAGCCTTCACAGTTCGGGAACAACCTCCTATGGACAGATGAGACAAAGATCAACTTGTACCAGAGTGATGGGAAGAGAAGAGTATGGAGAAGGAAAGGAACTGCTCATGATCCAAAGCATACCATCTCATCAGTGATGCATGGTGGTGGTAGTGTCATGGCGTGGGCATGTATGGCTGCCAATGGAACTGGTTCTCTTGTATTTATTGATGATGTGACTGCTGACAAAAGCAGCAGGATGAATTCTGAAGTGTTTCGGGCAATATTATCTGCTCATATTCAGCCAAATGCTTCAGAACTCATTGGACGGCGCTTCACAGTACAGATGGACAATTACCCGAAGCACACTGCGAAAGCAACCAAAGGGTTTTTTAAGGGAAAGAAGTGGAATCCGATTGAGCATGCATTTCACTTGCTGAAGCCAAAACTGAAGGGAAAATGCCCCAAGAACAAGCAGGAACTGAAGACAGTTGCAGTAGAGGCCTGGCAGAGCATCACCAGGGATGAAACCCAGCATCTGGTGATGTCTATGCGTTCCAGTCTTCAGGCTGTAATTGACTGCAAAGGATTTGCAACCAAGTATTAAAAAGTGAAAGTTTGATTTATGATTGTTAATCTGTCCCATTACTTTTGGTCCCTTAAAAAGTGGGAGGCACATATACAAACTGTTGTAATTGCTACACCGTTCACCTGATTTGAATGTAAATACCCTCAATTAAAGCTGAAAGTCTGCAGTTAAAGCACATCTTGTCCGTTTCATTTCAAATCCATTGTGGTGGTATATAGAGCTAAAAAGATTAGAATTGTGTCGATGTCCCAATATTTATGGAACTGTCTGTAACTTGATGTTTTTAAGGCACAGTCGGGGGCATTTACCATTTGCATTGATCGTCTCAGCACATTACAGTATGAATATCGCCCTCTGCCCGTGGGTGTGATCACATTAGGGATAATTAGCTGAGCCAGAAGAAATTCTACATCGCTTTGTTTCATACAGATTACATTGCAGTAGAATATTTGTTTTAAATTGTATTTGTTTTATTTAAAAGTAGACATTTTAAGCTTTCTTTAGACATAAGTTTCATGTTTCTGTGATAAGTATTTGTGGAGTTCCAGTTAATTTTTGTGACGCGTTTCAGAAATATGCTCGCGCACACAGAGACTGCTGAAAGCGCACCCTTTTTATTTTCTTTATTTTACAAAAGCACAATGATTTGTTGTTATTGTGAGTGTACACACATAAAAGTAGACACTTTATAGTCTCTAATGATGTCTTACATTTATCTGTATAAAGTATGAGTATTTTAAGTTGTTCCGCTGTAATGACGAATAAAATGACGAATCCAGCAGGATGTACCGGCACGTCCATCAACCCCAGAGGGTTAAAAGCGCTGATTATCATCCACTTGCATTGTATGGACTTACATTTCATTTCAACCTCTTAATTTGTGTTCTACAGAAGAAAGAAAGTCATACACATCTGGGTGGCATGATGGTGAGTAAATAATGAGAGAACTTTCATTTTTGGGTGTACTAACCCTTAAATTCACATTTACCCTCTTCGCAGCATGAAAAACAAAATCAAATTATGACAATATTACAGGCCACAAGCAATGGACTTCTATGTGATTTTTAAAATGCTCAACCGCTGCACAAACACAAATTAAATAAAACATATTGATACACCATGGACTCTTTTCATTAATAGTGGCAGCTGTAACTGTAAACTCGATTTTCTGACTGGCAGCCCTAATCTGATCAATTAACAAAAATCAATATAGCCTCTGAATAAAAACAATGCAGATTGATGCAGTACCATATAAAAAAAATAAAAAATAAAATAAGGAACACCTTTGATGTTTAAAGTTGTCATTGTATGAATTTTTTGCACAAGTTTTAAATATAGCTATATCAACGGATGCTTTATGCACTAACCCATGAAATGGGATTTGATTGTAAAATGTGATGTACCTAACCCTCCTGCGTGGGCATCAATGAGTGAAGCTCCCACAGCTGTGCCTTGTTTCAGGCCTAAATCTGCAGCCGCCTCCAGGGTGAGACCACCTCCAACTGGACATCCTGGACAACATGTTAGCTTTCCTATAAACCCAAGAAATAAAACGGTTAAAAAAAACAACTGTATAATGCAACTGCAGAGAATACTGAACATCTAAAGCTCTCTTCTCCCACCTATTTTGGAATAACTGTTCTCAATCAGGTCCTCGAGACCAACAGCTGTCCAGAAAGTGTCGTCCCACCCATCTGATGGTGAATATGTCCACTTACATACTAGAGTACATAAAGACCTATATCAAGAGATCAAGGTGAGGTGGTGCATTATTACAATCAAAACTCCAATACGTCTTATTATGCTGTTAATGAAGAATACTTCGATACCAGACTAGAAACCAAGATTACAGGCATTACATGGGTGAATCTCATGAAACCTGTCAAAATGTCCAGGTTCCATTTCAATATAAGAAATAAAATGATATTTTGCAAAAAGAAAATGAAGCCTGTTTTAGGACCTTTGAGTTGTCACCTTTGATGAGACATCAATAAAGACACAAATTCCCCTAACTCAGAGTTTCCCCTATATGCATTTTGCAATGGCGCTGCACCACCGCTGAATTAGGAGTGCCGCTGTTGGGATTTCACATGGTTCATTTAATATTCTTGATGCAACATAACGCTTGCCAGCCCCAGTCAGCTATGCTCTTTGTACATTGCGAAAGAGACCCAACCACATACATATCTGCACTTACAGTGACGTCTATTTTTCATAAATTACAAACCCGAACACAAAGTCCTACTTGAAAAAATTACCCAAACCTGGTGGACCTCTAATGTGAACCGCTCTAAGAGTGCTGACAACAATGTTGTGGCAGCCGGGGCGTGGTCAAGCATCCGCCTGGAGAGAGAAAGAGCGGTAAGGGCGCTTACACCTAAGCTAAATTATGCACCTGTTTCTGATTACAGTGAACACGGGGAGAGCGGCATAAAAGAGCGACATATGGGGGGCTGGATCAGAGAGTTCTGTGTACACTTATGTTGGATTATAAAGCTGAAACATTATATGTGTGAAATTGAAGCTGTCATCTGGCGTGAAAGCCCAAATAAAAAGACTACTCACTTGAGTTAAAGAAACCTGTTGTCTGCTGTGGAGTCGTTACAAATGTGTTCGCACGTGTACCCAGAACATCATGTCACCCCTCAAGCAATTTTTGCTGAGCTTTTCTACCAGGGCAGGGGCCCATCTGACATCAGGGGCCCCACACAATTGCGTGGTGGTTAAAACCACTACTGATTATCAACACGGCTTAATCATGGATAAAGCAGCACGAGGTCAGAGCAGGTGCAGTAACAACACCTAAGTAAATGCAATTGTGAACCAGTGAGATGTGCGGCGGGGATTGCGAAACCCATTTGAATGCAGCACAGTTTGTCTGTTGAAAAACTCTTATGTCTCTGTGATTAAACTAGTTTAAAACAAACAATTAAAGTTGTAATTTAACAAGTTTATAAAATTTTTTTAAGTAAAAACATTTTTTATCCCAGTCCATTGTACTTATGTATGTGTTTGTATGGGTAGAGTGTAGGGCTGGGCGATACGAAAGAGATTTTGCTATATCGTGTATATCGAGATATGTAAATATCCATGTGTGCAGCATGACCGTATCTATCAGCGAGCATGCTTCACATGATAAAAGCCTTAAAAATATTACATCGTCAACCCCCCTGCCGAGGGTCTGGGATTTTTTTGCTTTATTGATTTTGTTTTAAAATCTTTATTAATTTATTGAATCACGAAAAACATAAACAAAAGACATTTCAAATTCAAATTGCACTTAAAACTAAACAAAAAAAGTCTTATTTAACCACATCCCCAAATCCAAACATTTACCATTTCCAACGGCTCCAAGCTGATACCCCAGACAGACCAGGGACTCGGTTTGGACAGTGCGGCTGGAGAAATTCAGCGGCAACTGGCGAGCATGTCTGTAATGCTGGCAAAAGGTAGCGGACCTGGAGGATCTAGCTGTAATACATTGATTGATATGGCGATGGTGGCAAAATTCTCTCAGTTGGTTAGAAGTATCGGGGATGTCGAGAAAAGGATCGGTTATCTGGAGTCATCGGAGAGGGAATTAGCTCCTAATTAGCTAGCGACCAAGATAGCCTCGGACAACATTTGGGAAAAACTGGTGGATTTTGAGAATCGTAATCGGTGAAACAACGTCCAAATTGTTGGAATGCTTGAGCATGAGGAAGGCCAGAGATATGGTGAAGTTCCTAGATGAGCTCTTCCCTAGTCTGCTCGACATAACAGGCCAGAAGCTGGAAATTGATCGAGCTCACAGAGTCCCGGCTTGCAGAACCGCAAAGTTCTGAGATAAACTGATAAAGATCTCGTGTTATGTGAGGAAAGGAGTAAAGGATGGCATTCTTCAAACGAATTCGACAAAATAGAAACATGATCGATTCAAGGAATGCAAGAAACTCTTAGATCAACGGAAGATTGCTTTCCAGCCAAACTGAGAATAGATAATAAGGATGGCTAAAATTGGCAAAATATTTACATGTCCACAGCAAGCATTGTCCTTCATAGAGACAATGGGGTGAGTAAGCCATTTGGTGTTTCTTACGTGGCCCCCAAGTGAGCTTGACTCGAAGAGCATACACTTGACTGTCTGAGGAAGCTGGGCGCCATTTTGGTTGTTTTTGTGTTGGTTCCGCCTAGCGGCTGGAGTTTGTTTTATGGAATAAAACCCCTTCTGGACAGTTGTGGATGAATTTGCTCTCTTTTTGTGCTTATGCCTCCTATTGGCTGGAGTTTATTTTGTGGAGTATTTTTTGCAGGACATTGGAAGGATTAAGTCATCTGCTGCACTCACGAACGGTCAGCTCATGGTACATTAGTTTGACTGTCCGTGGAAACTGAACGTCTTTTTTATTTGCTATTCCCCTATTGGCAGGAGTTTGTTTTATAGATTATCATTTGTTGTGTAATTCTGTCTCACAAAATTTGTATAGAAACACCAGAGTTGAGCAATCTGACAGCAAAGTTGTTGTGGGGACACTCGTAGGCATACATGGACTGTTTGAGTTTAGAGGGATGGACGCCAGTTGGCGCTGTCATGCGTGCGATTAATGCACAAGTTTGGTTCGGGGAGAAGTTCAGGGTTTGATTGTTGTACTAATGGCGAAAGTGGTCTTTATAATTTTATTTTTGACACACAATCTATTTATGCACCTGACGTTGATGATCTGAGCTTTTTTATAGATCTTGAAGGAATGTTGCAAGCCGCTGGCACCCCTCATGATATAATATTGGGAGAAGACTTTAATCTTTTGATGGACTCAGTCCTTGATCATAGTAAAGCAAAAGTGTGCAAGCCCACTAGAACAACATTGACGCTTCACAGAATTTGTAAATATCTTGGTCTTACAGATATTTGGAGACTTTTGAACCCATCTGGTAGGAACTATACATTTTTTCATCAGTCCCTAAGATCTATTCTAGAATCTAGAAGTCCCTCACTTCATCTGTTGTAGATAGCTCAATTGGAAACATTTTAGTCTCAGATCACACCCTGGTGAGTTTAGAGGTGTTGCCACAAACAAAGAAATAGAAATCATATAGTTGGTGCTTTAATACATCCCTTTTACAAAATCGTTATTGACAACAAATGATAAAGGCTGAAATTAATGTTTACATGGAGACTAATTGGTCCTCGGTATCCTCTGTGGGCATGGCTTGGGAGGCACGTAAAGCAGTTCTTAAGGCCTCGTTCATCAAAATGTCCAAAGCACGAGAACTCGTTGATTTGGAAGGGAATATTAAAAGTACCGAGGCAGACCTGAAATGCTGAATGTCATCTGATGTCCTCAGACAATTGACCCGATTGAAATACAAATATATTAATATTTTGTCATGAAAGTGGAGTTTTGGCTATTCAGGTCAAGACAGTCATACTTTGAGTCGGGGGACAAAGCAAGGAAGCTTTTGGCTAGTTCCCTCAGTGAAATCTGCTGGTTGTGAAATTATTACCACTGATATTCAAATGGTATAGATATGTACCAATGGACATCGGCCATTGATATTAATAATGCTTTTACAGAATTCTATCTTGATCTTTATAGTTCCACATCTTCATCAACTGATGAAGATATTAGATATTTTGTGGAACCATTAGAACTCCCTAAACTGGCAACGGAGCAAATAAATTCTCTTGATTCTGAGATACCTTGAAGCAGCTTGACAAGGTAATTAAGGCCCTGCCTACAGGTAAGGCCCCGGGCCAGATGGCTTTGCCGCTGAATTCTTTTTAGATCTTATGCTACAGAATTGGCTCCATGTTTGCTAGAAGTTTATACGGAATCATTAGGAAATGGAAGGCTTCCGCCAACCTAGACACAAGTCTGGATCAGTCTGATACATTAAAAAGGACAAAGATCCAGGCGAGTGTTAAAGTTGCTGTCCAGTTTCCCTGATCCAGCTAGACGTTAAAGTATTGTCAAAAATTCTGGCTGACTGATTAAGTTATGACATCTCTTATACATATAGATCAGGTGGGGTTTACTCGCGCAGCAGTTCATCTAATAACATTAGTCGTTTCATCAATATCATGTGGTCAGTGGCGAATGATCAGACTCCAGTCACTCCCATCTCACTTGAAACAGAAAAGCCGCTTGATATGGTAGATTGGGATTATCTTTTTAAGATTTTGGAAATATATGGGCTCGGGAGTATATTTATTGTTTGGAATGGGTTACTTTATAGACACCCGGTAGCAGTAGTACAACGAAATATTCATCTGTCTTGCCCTGGAACCATTGGTGGTGGTGGGAGGTGTGGCGCATAGGTATTTTCTTTACGGTGATATTTTACTTTTCGTCTCCAAAGCCACTAGATCTATGCCTTGCCTTCACAGAATTGTTAATATCTTTTCTGAGTTCTCTTACGAGAGGTTCTCTCGTATTGCGTAAGCTAGCTTACGCTACGGGAAAGATTCATCTTTTCTGAGATATTGAAGCCAAAAAATTATCCTTAATTTTTGTATCCATTGTCAACGCAGTGCGGCAGCTGCAGACCTTGAGCGGGCTAGCTAGCGAGCTCATAGGTTGCTCTGCGGCAACTGCTGCAGCCTATAGACGAGCTTGGGCGAACTCGCATCCAATGAGAAGCGTCCGCGCGCTCACTGCATCAAAGCCCGCCAAAAGGGCGTGACTAGAGTGCATATAAGCGTAGTTCGTAGGCTGGAACCCTGATTTTCATCTCTTCAGCGAAGCTCTCCGCATCGCTGACCTGGAAGCCGCGTCGCCGTTTGAGGGGCATCTAGCAAGCGTGGACAGCGCTAGAAGAAGCCGGCCGTCTCAGCCACCTTCAGCCATCCTGTGAGCTACGCCATCCGACGGCGTATCCTTTTATTAAGCAAGCTAGTTCTCACGAACTATTCACAAAAGAGTACGGCGTCTTTTCAAGATGCCTCGCTCCACTTGCGCCTCATGTCGCGCCCTTCTCAGCACAGGAGACCGCCACATCATCTGCGCTCTCTGCCTGGGACTGGGGCACGCAGAGCTCGCCCTCACTGAGGGCGGATCGCGATTTCTGCGAGGAGCTACCGATGTCGACCCTGCGGGCTCGACTTCGAGCGATCAAAGCAGAAACCGCCGCGCCGCCTACCCTCAGCCGCGCAGGAAGAAGCGCCGCTCACAAAGGCTGCGGAAACTGTGGTTGAAGCGACTGCCTCGCCGAGCCTCTCCCTCGAGCATCGCTTTCACCCTCCCGCCCCCGGGACGCGCAGTTGCCGCCCGGCGGCCGCACTGCTGCCATCTCGGATGACGGCGGAGGATAAGGGCTGCTGTTCCATCATGGCTTCGGACAGCGAGGAGTGGACAGGCTCCCAAGCCTCCTCCTCAGCCCAGGAATCCAGCAGGACCGGCGCCGGGTCGAAGGGGAGTTAACACGCCTCCTCACACAGGCCGTCGACCGCCTCGGGCTCGAATGGTCACCGCCCCTGAGCAGGCACCCAACAGACTTCGGCGGCTGCTTTCTTCAAAGCCATCGCCGCTCTACACCCGCGGCCGGGCGCTCCCTTCCTGCCGGAATTACATACGGAGCTTGCAAAGTCGTGGAGCGCTCCGTTTTCAGCCAGGACCCGTTCACACGTCTCCACCTCTCTCGCGTCGGTGGGCGGCGCCACTGAGAGAGGCTACTCCTCCATCCCCGGTCGAGGACTCGGTAGCAGCACACCTTTGTCCGCCCTCCGCGAGATGGCGTTCCAAGCCTGTGCTCCCGTCTAAGGCCTGCAGAGCGACTTCGCCTATGTTGGCGCGCCTATTCCGCCGCCCGGCCAAGCGCATCTGCTCTGCACTCAATGGCCGTTTTACAGATCCTACAAGCAGACCTTCTTCGGAGTGGGATGAGAAAGGCAGGCACCCAGAGGCTGTTACTGATCTACGGCGCGACAGACCTGCGCCCTTGCGCTACCAAAGCTGCAGCCCAAGCTCTAGGGAAGTGCATGGCCTCGCTGACTGTGACCGAGAGACACTTATGGCTAACACTAGCCGACATGGGAGAAGCAGAGCGCTCCACGTTCCTCAACGCACCGCTCTCTCCAACCGGTCTCTTCGGCTCCGCGGTGAGTGGCATTGTTGACCGCTTCTCAGAAGTCCAGAAAGCCACCCAAGCCATGAACCTCTTCCTGCCGGCGTCGCTAAGCTCCTCTGCAGGCCGCTCACGTGATCAGCCTCCTGCACGAGCCTCTTCACAGCGCCCAGTTCAACAATCTCCAGACTTCTCAGCGTCGACAGGGCGGCCGCCCTCGTCAGCGCTCAGACAGCCGCCGCAGACCGCCTCCCCGCGGGCCTCGATCTAAGGTAGCGCTGAAACCCGAGCAGCGAAGTCTTCCTAACTGTGTTGAACATACGACGGCTCAGTCCGCCGCGGCGGACCACTGTCAAAACTTTACCCCTGTCAGTCCCCTTCTCTCAGGCTACTACAGTGGTGAATTTAGCAGCCAACAAGCCGGTGACACTGCCCGCTTGCCTGCACTCAAACGCCGTTTTCACGGCGACCCAAATAAATCTTGTAAAGAGCAAACATGTCTTATGTGTAGAAAAAGTGCCCACAACCCAGTGTTCAGCCCCTACACACAAGCATAACACATCCCGTGCCCCTATCAGAGCACGCTCTCATAAAGCTGTTCACGAACCGCTCGAGCGTCAGAGTCAATGAAGGCGCCCACAAATGCGTCGCGCGCCCATTCTCTGCCCGCTCTGTCACACGACCAGCCCTATGTGTAGAAAATGTGCCCACAATCCAGTGTTCACTTCTGCACACAAGCACTGCATGTCTCGTGTCCCCACCAGAGCACGCTCACATAAAGCGATTCACGAACCGCTCGAGCGCTAGAATCAATAAATGCGCCCACAAATGCGTGCGTGCGCCATTCTCTGCCGGCTCTGTTACACGACCAGCAACCATTCCTCTGTGTGTAAGTCCCGTGCCCATGACTATGCTTGCGCATCACGTAACAGATGTGACTCTTTCCCCATTCATTCCAATCGGAAGTCACTCACAAAACAGCCTGTTCATGCTGTCTGCGAGCAATCATGCATGAACACACTAAGCAGCTCACACATTTTGTTCAGCTCTGTGTCGCGACAATCAGAGCGAATTGGCCATTCACCCTCTAGCGTTACGCTTCAAAGCGTGGGAAGCTATTCCAGGGATATCCAAGTGGGTGTTAAGCACAATACAACAGGGCTATTTGCTACAGTTCGATCGCCGCCCCTCAGCTTCAGAGCTGGCTCGAAACCACTGTGAACACGGAAGCAGCGTGCATGCTTCGTTCAGAAATAACAAGCCTTCTGTGCAAAAGGGCCATAGAAAAAGTGCCACCCTCTCTGAGCGAGTCGGGGCTTTACAGCCGTTATTTTCTTGTTCCCAAGAAAGACGGCGGCCTCAGACCCATATTAGATCTCAGGGTTTTGAACAAGGTGCTTGCAAAAGACCGTTCAAAATGCTTACAATCAGGAAACTCCTCGCGCATGATGCGCCAGGGGACTGGTTTATTTCTCTCGATCTGAAAGATGCATACTTTCAGATTCAGATAAATCCCGTCACAGGCCATTCTTGAGATTACGCCGGCGGCCAGGTTTATCAATACACCGTCCTTCCGTTCGGCCTGTCCTTAGCACCCGTACTTTCACGAAGTGCATGGATGCGGCGCTCGCACCCCTGCGGAGTCAGGGTTTGCGAATTCTGAACTATTTGGACGACTGGCTGATTATGGCTCAGTCACATATGGAGCTTCTGTCTCACAGAGCAGTTCTCCTCAGCCATCTGAACAGTTTGGGTCTTGCAGTCAATTGGACCAAGAGCTCACTACAGCCCAGTCAGACCATTTCCTTCCTGGGAATAGAACTAGACTCCGTGGCAATGATGGCTCGCTTATCTACACAGCGCGCGCGCCGTGTTCAGCGACTAGCCGCATCTTTTCAGATGAACAGCCTCACGCCTCTGAAGAAATTCCAGAGACTGCTAGGTTACATGGCCTCAGCCGCAGCAGTACTTCAGCTGGGTTTACTGCACATCGCCCGCTTCAGCATTGGCTAAACACCCGGCGTCTCGCCGGGCTTGGGCCACAGGCCGCCAGCCCATCAAGGTGACTCAGACCTGCATATCAGCTCTGCAGCCCTGGACAGTGGCGAATGGTATCAGCGGGGAGTGACAATGGGAGCTGTATCTCGCCGAAAAGTCATCTCGACAGGCGGCGTCCAACACGGGTTGGAGCGCGGTCTGCGAGGGCTCTCCGGTTTTCGGCCTATGGTCAGTTCAGGAAAAGCTCCTTCACATAAATTGTCTGGAAATGATAGCGGTCGAGTGCGGCTCGTCGCTTTCTCCCGGTCATTCAGGGTCACCACGTCCTGGTCCGTTCGGACAACAGATCTGTGGTATCCTACCTAAACCGTCAGGGCGGTGTCAGATCCAGGAACCTCTTCCATCTGACAAAGCGCATACTGAGTTGGTCCCAGTGCCACCTGCGCTCGCTGAGGGCGACGCGCGTGCCAGGCCACCTGAGCGACGGCCCGGACAGACTGTCCAGAGACAATATTCCCCAGGGGAATGGTCCCTGCACGCTCAAACAGTCCAGGCGTTATGGCACCTATTCGGCAGAGCAGAGATAGACCTCTTTGCGTCCAAAGAGAACTCTCACTGCCCAGTATTTTTCTCAGCGAGGGCAGCTGGCCCAGGACTGGCCCAGGCGCCCGCTTTACGCCTTCCCTCCCGTCTCGCTATTGCCACAGGTAATGCAGAGGATCAGGAAGCAGCGTCACTCGGTGCTCCTCATAGCCCGCGTTGGGAGAATCAGACATGGTTCCGGAGCTTACGCAGCTGTCACTGACAGCGCCGTGGCCCATCCCAGTGAGAGCAGATCTCCTCTCTCAAGCTCGCGGCACAATCTGGCATCCCCACCCAGAGCGCTGGGCTGCATGCGTGGGTGATCAGCGACTACCCGTCGCTCTGCCAGAAGGAGTAATAAACACCATCATACACGCTAGAGCCCCTTCCACGAGAAGACTCTATGCGTCAAAATGGTCTGTGTTCTCAAAATGGTGCACCGACAGAGACCTGGACCCACGGACATGTGGGGTGTTGTCGCTGCTCAGTATTTCTACAAGAGCTGCTGGATGAGGGCAGATCCCCATCCACGCTCAAAGTGTATGTGGCGGCCGTTGCGCGTTCGCTGAACCCTGCACGGCCAGTCATGGAGGTAAAAGCGAGCTGGTCATCCGCTTCCTCAGGGAGCTAGAAGGATGAACCCCGCGCCCCCATCGGTTCCTATCTGGGATCTTTCTATAGTTCTCGAAACTATGAAAGCCCCCTTTCGAACCACTTCAATCCGTGGATTTGAAATACCTTTCACTCAAAACCGTTTTCTGACTGCCCTGTCATCAGTCAAGCGTGTGGGAGACCTTCACGCGCTGTCTGTCAGCGCTGCGTGTCTTGAGTTTGGACCAAGTGACTCCAAGGTCATTTTAAAGCCTAGACACGGCTATGTTCCCAAGGTGATCGGTACTCCTTTCAGAGCACAGGTCATTTCCCTATCGGCGCTGCCAGCACCGGATAGCGACGCGACGCCAATCTCCTTTGCCCGGTCAGAGCACTGAGATTGTATACTGCACGCTCCGCTGCTTTCAGACGCTCGAGCAGCTTTTCGTTTCGTTCGAGGGCGCACCAAAGGTCTCGCCGCCTCGAAACAGACACTATCTAGATGGATAGTGGACGCTATTGCTGCTGCATACGCGTCAAAAGACCTGCCATGCCCGTTGGGCATTAGGGCTCACTCCACTAGAGGCATGGCATCCTCGTGGGCATGGTCCAGCGGAATTTCCATTCACGACATATGTGTGGCAGCGGGATGGACTTCCCCTCCACCTTTGTCAGATTTTACAATATGGAAGTGCCCGCTCTGCAGGCAAAACTACTAGCGGTTTAATACGCTACAGCTCCCCTGGTGAGCTGCACTGATGGGACACATTCCACACAGACCGGCACCGCCGCTCTGTCGTTCCGTCCTACTATGTGCTTATGTATTACACAATCAATGACCCGCATTCTTGCCGGCCAAATATTATTTCCCCACTCATAAGGGCTCCCCGGGTCCCCCTTAATTCCCTGGGGCTTATACAGTGGATGCTTGGCGCGACGGCGTTGACAATGGGTTCCGTGAGCGTAAGCTAGCTTACATATCACGAGAGAACCTCTCGTAGAGAACGTATCGGTTACCTAACGTAACCTCGGTTCTCTCTAGATGAGGGAACGAGTATTGCGTAGCCGGCCGTGCTTCAGCGCCCACGGCGACTTTTCAGCTTCAGTCAATGAAAACCAGGGTTCCAGCCTACGAACTACGCTTATATGCACTCTAGTCACGCCCTTTTTGGCGGGCTTTGATGCAGTGAGCCGCGGACGCCTCTCATTGGATGCGAGTTCAGCCCAAGCTCGTCTATAGGCTGCAGCAGTTGCCGCAGAGCAACCTATGAGCTCGCTAGCTAGCCCGCTCAAGGTCTGCAGCTGCCGCACTGCGTTGACAATGGATACAAAAATTAAGGATAATTTTTTGGCTTCAATATCTCAGAAAAGATGAATCTTTCCCGTAGCGTAAGCTAGCTTACGCAATACTCGTTCCCTCATCTAGAGAGAACCGAGGTTACGTTAGGTAACCGATACGTTCTCAGGATACTGAGTTAAGTGGTGTAAATCTGAGGCTTTGTCTCTGACAGCATACTGCCCAGTAACGTTTTTTTAGCTGGGCGCTATTCAGTGGCCCAAACAGGGCGTTAAGTATTTGGGTATTTTATTCCCAGCAAATTTGTCTGATTAGAGTTAATTTTGACCCCTTAACAAAAAGGTTTTCAAGTGATGTGGGCAGGTGGGCTTCATTACATTTATCTATGACTGGGAAGGTTAATGTTATTCAAATGAATTTTATTCCAAAATTCAACTACCTGCTACAATCTCTCCTGTGATATTTCAGTTTTTTATTTTTAATACATTCGCAAAGTAACAAAAAATCTGGTTTTTGCTGTATGTCATTTTGGTGTATGGAGTGGAGATTGCTGTAAATTCTTGTTTTTAAAACATTTTAGCATAAGGCTGCAACATAACAAAATGTGAAAAAATAAAGGTGTTTGAATACTTTATGACTGCACTGAATGAACTAATTAACTCACATTTTAACATTTAATATACATAATTTATTTTAGAAATATGCTAAATACCCCCAAATAAAAAGATATTAATTTGAAAAAAAAAAAAAAAAAGACAAATATACCTAAAATTACCTTAATGAAGTCAGTAACTGTAATCTCATTACAATCATTTGAAATGTAATGTTTTAAACTACCTTTTAAAATTCGATTACAGTAACTAGTAACTTTGTAATCAGATTACAACCAACACTGACCATGACCATTCTTTTTCACATTACAGTAATGAGAATAGGATTATTTTGCATTGCTGTAATGCTCATTTTTTATTTAATTATGAAAAACCATTTTTTTTTTTTATTTGAGGGGATTTGTAGGTTCCTTACCTCACTAAGGACCCCGTAGCTTTCCATGACAGAAAGTCTGGAAGGTCAAAGAAATGTGCGGTTTCTTTCCAACAACTTTCTCGCAGATTCTAATCCCAATTAAAATAAAATGAAAAACAAGGAATGCAAATGAAAGAGGTATACTTACTATCCAGAACATGCACTATTCCTTAAGTCCCAAACATACTTCACGCAAGAACGCAAACGCACCTTGCTACGCAAGCTCGATTCCACGCATCGTTGCATAGTGAAATGTGTCAGCGCTCAATTCATAACCCAATGCAAGTACGTGCTGCATTCTCTGCATTGCCACAAGGGGCACTTGAGCGGATTTTATGTTTTTAATCACCAACTGTCATGGAGCAGTAATTTAAGGAGAGTCTTGTTGAACAAGTTAGATTATACAAACATATTTACAACTCCTTGTCCCCTCTCCATTCAAATAAAACTGAGATTGAAAATGCTTGGCAAGAAATTGCAGCTTCCCTAAATTCTGATAACGACACTGTAAAGAGAAAATGGATACAACTACAGGACAGATTTGTCCAAGCCAGGAAGAAATGGAAAGGCATCCTCAGCGGAGATGACATAACTAGCTATGGATATCCAGTCATATTAGGATGGCTTTTTACTTCATAAAACACCGGACCACAGAGTCAAATCTTTGTGATTCGGTAATGTTGTTTAAATGTGACTGATCATAAGAATGTTTTATTATTGTTATTAAGAGCAAACTTCAATGAATACCCCTAGCATCAAAATTAAGAAAAAAAATAAATAACAATATCGCCCCTTTGAGGTATGAGTAGAGGTCGACCGATTAATCGGCCGATTTTTAGCATTTTTTAAGGCAGGCGCATCTGTGGGCAGCCTAGTGTTGTTGTGGAACACGTGTTCGACGCACGCTGCCCCTAGAGTCATTTTCAAGCAGAGTGAGCAGACCTCATCCAGTGCCTAAGGAAGGAGCTAAGTTCCTTGGAGAAAACGGTAAGGATTAAATTTGTATAACTTCTTTATATTTAATTAAAAACTTTGTATATGTTACTGCCAACTTCAAGAAAAAACGCGACAAACGCGATAGACAGCATGACATTCGGCTACTTTGGATATTGATAGCGTAGTTGAAGTTGCATTATCACAGCAGAAGGGTTGCTATCATGCCACAAGTAAGCAAGAATTTTGCAATTACAGACAGTGAATCTGAGACTTTTATTTGTTCTGTTTGTGTGTCTTATATATGAGAGGGTTGTCACTCAATGCAGAGAAATAAGTAATAAAAAAATACACCAATGCACTATAGGCTATTGAAGGACTGGCTTTGGTAAGCTCAGACGTTATCGGTTCTGCTGTCGGTACTTCAGAAATTAAGAAAATACATTTATTATTGCTATAAAGACAAAGTTATTTTTATCTCGCCAGCCATTTCTATGTATAATAATATGAAACCGATCTCTGTGATGCAATTTAGCTATTCGCAGTCGGAGAGAGAGAGATCTCCCTCACGCGGTGCCACAGCGAGCACAACATGAGCCCTGTTTAATGAGTGATGGCGGAGGACAGAACTAAACATTCAAACATAGCCTGGTTTAGATCTGTGATATTAGTCTGATTTTATTTTAGATTTCGCCTTCCAAAGATTATAAAAAGAATATTTATACATAAGCCGCATTCTGTCTAGCACAACTTCCTTCCCTTCACAGCGGTGCACTGACATTTCCCCCTAAAACTCAAACTTAACATCAGAATCAGCACGATCGGTGATTGTTGTAAAATGCAGTCTAGCTACTGATGCTAAATTGTGGGACGCGTTTAATAATAAAAAGAGCGCAAGAGATACCGTTACCAAGGCGGCGCGCGCTCCGAAACAGACAGCAACGAGACAAGCAAAGTATAGGCTACTTTGGGTTTCATGTGGATCAACTATATACAAAAATATGTCAAAACGTCCGGCTTGGAGATTCACTTAAACACAGTTTATGTCTTAAATGGACGTAGTTATGGAAATAGTTGGGAGAAAATATGCTGCATCAGGAGCCTATTAGACTCAGTCTTAAAGGGGAAGCTGTCTAATAAACATGCTGACGATTGAGCCATTACTGCGAATCAAACAACAAAAGGCAAAGAGAAAATCACTTACAGTTCTTGAATGAATAACTTCTGCACTAATAAGCATTAATCTATCTATCTATGATAAACTATGCAGTGTTATTTTACAATTGATTACTTTATTAGATTTATTTTTACACCACACCTGAACAGTAATGTTAGTAGACCTTCCTGAAATTAAATCACTGTGCCTATATAACGTTTATCTTTGTGTAATATATATATATAAAAAACAAAAAGAACCGTTAAGAATACCGTTAAAGTACCGGATCGATAAGCAGATCGTAACACCTGCTTTGTTTAATATATTTGTTATACATTATTTATACAATATGTTTTTATATTATACATTTTTTATTTAAGTCTACAAGTGCAGATTGGTCAAGTGTTCAATAAATGTATTTGTTGAGAAATGTTGTCAATCTTAAGTAATTATTTGTGTTACATTTTATCTTTCAAATAAGAGGTTAAAAACAAGCACATATAGGCCAAATATCGGACAAAATAATTCGGCAGCAGTAATCGGCCATCGGCCGACCCAGATTTCAAAAGATCGGCATCGGCCTGAAAAAAACCAATATCAGTCGACCTCTAGGTATGAGGTTGGTAATCGCCACAGCAATGAAAGAGCACACGTAAAGTTTATTCAAAGAGACCAAGCATAGGCCATCCGTTGGCCAAGAGCTCGCGTCTGCGTTCACGTACTTGCATGAAGTACTGTAATGTTTCGGCCTTTACAGTGACATATTACACCTCTTTGAGCCACAGTAATTTAGGTGGCTGCATTTCAGGTGACATCACACCACCGACCCCCTGCAGGACTTTATGATTCATGGCTGTGATGCGAGAGGCTTGTTCTGCAGCACGATGGTCCATCCACATCAAAACATTCCTCTCTTTCAAACCTGCAAGAGAATGTTGAATCAAACATGAATGTTCCAGTAATTGCTTGGACACATGTCTTATAAAACTCATCTCACCAGTTTGATTGACAGCCACAGGCTGGAAGTTTCCATCCAGAGCTACTAAAGAACAGGTGGCATCAAATCCAATTCCTCGAACAGCATTTGGATCAATGTCCTGAGTTACTTTCTAAAAAAACATGCATATAATCTGTAAATATAATCAATCAAAGGTGAAGTTCATCATATGGACATGTTAAACTAACATTTAACAACCACAAAGTGCCACAATACATGATGTGTTCATTGTAAACACTGTTTCTATTGTTTTAGCATTTCAAACCTAACAAAAGTCTTTTACTGACAATTTTGGTTTGAAAAGTGTACTTGTGCTATCTTTGTTTCAAATTAAACTTGCTTGCTTGAGTTGAGTGGCAGCATGCAAGGGTCAGACATGTGAATGACAAGCTCTGTGCACTTTGCTAGTTTTTTATTATTTTTGTATCATAAACTGGTGAGATTCGATACAAGGTTACAAGGATCGAGAGACAGATCGCTTATCTGGAGTCATAGGAGAGGGAATTAGCTGTTAATCCGCTAGCAACCCAGATAGACTTGGAATGTTTTTGGAGAAAAACTGGAGGATTTGGGAATCGTAATAGGCGAAACAACGTCCGAATTGTTGGAATTCCTGAGCATGAGGTAGGCCGAGATATCGTGAAATTCCTAGTGGAGTCTGCTCGACATAACAGGCCATAAACTGGAAATCAAGTGAGCTCACAAGTGTCCCGGCTCGCAGATCCACGGAGGAAGACAGAAATTCAGGCCAAATTTCTGAGAACATCCGATAAAGAGCTTGTGTTACGTGAGGCAAGGAGTAAAGGAAGGCTTTCTTGGAAAAACCACAGCATTTTCATGTTCCCAGACTTTGCAAATTCGACAAGAGGGAAACATGATCGATTCAAGGAATGCAAGAAACTCTTACATCAACGGAAGATCGCTTTTGCACTGATGTTTGGGGCAATTTCCAGAGTGGTGTGCGGAGATGGGGAGGGTGGCAGCTATTGAGGATGTGGATGGCAGGTAGAAGGCTGGGGTATGGGGACTTGTTTTTCAGGAAGTGGTTTAGGTATTTGGCGGTTTTGGGGGACACTCGGGAAAGGGATAAGGAGAAAATAGTTTAGTTTAATTATGTATGTTTATTATATATTTTATTTATTTATTTTTGTTTGTTTGTGTGTGTATTATTTTATGTGACCAAGAAGGTGTTCGTTGGGGTTAGGGTGAGGCTGGTGTTTGGGGAGGGATATTACTGAAGGTTAAAAGTTAAATGTTGATTCTGTGTTTATGTGTTGTGTTTTTCTCTGTTGTGATTTTTTTCTTTGAATCAATAAAACATTTTAAATTACAAAAAAACTAAAGTCTGCATCTAGAGATGCAAGGGTGCATCTTATGCAACTCAAGATTACACATAGATTTTATTGGACCCCCTCTAGATTGTATAGGCTTGGTCTTAAAGACACACCCTCCTGCTGGCGATGCCAGTCACAGGATGGAGACACGGCCCATGTTTTTTGGTGGTGTATTGAAATCCAAAATTTCTGGTTGAAGGTTAAGAATTTGTGTGTGACGTGGTGGGCACTCAGGTTTCTTTTTGCTCCAGACTTTGTGTTTTATGTGATAGGGTGGTCATCGATGTGGGGAATACTCTCATAGAGAATTGGGTTCTGACCTGTGTGATGATCGCCAGGCAGATTATTTTGAGGGGTTGGAGGTCAGCTGGTGTGCCCCCATTTCTGGAGTGGTGCACAGATATGGGGAGGGTGGCTGCTTTTGAAGAGGTGAAATTGGGAAGATGGATTAAAATTGTTTGTCTGGAAATGGGGCAATTATTTTGAGTTTTTGGAGGGCTTTCATTGTGGTGCGTGGAGAGAGAATTGTAGTTTTGGTTGAGTATGATTATTATATATATATATACACGTTTTTGTTTGTGTGCTTTTTTCTGTATATCTACTCGCGTTTGTTTGAAGGCAATGTTGAGGAATGGGAGCGGGAAGGGTGGTCGTGGGGTTTAAATGTTGTTTGTGTGTGTATATATATGTTTTTACTTTTCTTTATTATTGTAAGATTTAATAAAAAATATTAATTACAAAAAAATGTTTACTTGCTTTAATATTATGTAATATAATGCACTGTATATGGGTTTTCTTGTATTTGTCTTTAGAACGGAATAACCAACAAACCGACAGTGTATTCATATTTCCTATGGAAACAAATGGGCAAAATTGAGAAAACACTTTAGTTGTTTCTTTTTTTCCTTTAATTTAAGATGTACATTTATGAGCTCAGTGGAGGATTGGAAGCTTGTTTGCAGTTTGTGGCTTAAAGGAAAGATTCACCTAAAAAAAAATAATTCTCTCATCATTTACATTCAACTTTTATTGCTTTCTTTCCTTGTGAAAACACAAACAGATGTTTTTTGAAGGATGTATGACAATGCAAATCAATAGGTCCAAAACTTTCAAGCTCCAAAAAAGACATAAATCCATTTGACTTGAGCATTTTACTACAGGTTTACTACTTTCTGAGGTGATACAATCAGTTTGGGTTAGAAACAAAGCAAAAAATCTGGTCGAACTTCCAGTTGTATTGTGCACACATCAGAACTCCTGTGAGCATGCAAGTGTGTATGCATCAAGTGTGAGGACACATGAATGATCCTCTCTCATGAATAGGAGAGCTGGATTTAAGTAAACTATTTGGTGAATTTTTTTTTGCTTTGTTACTCAGCTTGTTCAGAAGACATGGATTAAACCTCTCGTACGGATTAAATTTTTGCTGCCATTATGTTCTTTTTTGGAGCTTAACAGTTTTTTTTACTTTCATTGTATGGACAAAACCACCTCATACATCCTTCAAAAAATGTTTGTTTGCGTTTCACAGAAGAAATTCATCCAAGTTTAAGAAGTAAATGATGACAGAATTATCATTTTTATGTGAACTATCCTCTTTCTCCTCACCAATCTTAACTCACCTTCACGACACTACAGCATTTGGTCCAAATATCTGTAGATGATTGTTCAAAATGATCAGCACACGGTTCCCATATATGAATAGGCTCCTCTGCCATGTGTTTGACATGACCGTCTCCCGTGACCAGAGCTGCACGTACACTGGCAGTGCCCACGTCCACTCCAACATAATAGCTGCTCATTTCTCTGGATAAAATGTAGAAACAACTTCTCATTAATATACATACAATTATTATATTATGAAGAAAATATACAAGTGAATCTAAAAACACCTATCCAAAACATGTCCTGGCCATATTTCACCCCAAAACATAAAGGAGATAAATAATACATCATACATATCAGCCTCTGAAGTTTAGGGGGGCTTGGGGCAAGAATGCCACCAAAATTCAAAGTGTAGGGATATGTCCTCGTAATGAATTTCTCTGTTTAATATTTTTAACATCTGATTGTTCTTAATATTTTATTAAAGTCCTATATATACACATATTATGAAATACAATAATGGTGGTTTAATTCATAGAGTAAGAGGTAGTAAATTCTCAATCTTGAGAATTTGTATCAATGATTTGATTAAATTGAAGTATTTGAAATACACGGATGATAAAGTTTGTTTTAAATGGTTGTAGTCCTTATGATGTATTAAATGTTATAAACAATTTAAGACCTTTTGATTTACTGTATTACAGTAGGCAATCTAGCAATACTACTGAGAATTACATACGTCTAGTCTAAAGTGAAACGTCCGGACGCATTACAGTAATGAGAATAAGACCATTTTGCGTTACGGTCATGAGAATTTGTAAGGTAAATGGAAATAATATCATAAAGCCCTAAAAAACAATATTTGTTTTCTTTAAGCAAACTACGTATGCTTTGTTTTTAAGTAAATAAGCCGTTTTAGTGGCATATTTCTTGAGACGTTTTTTTTCCCTCTAAGATTCACCCATTCGCAATTTGTTTGTATTTTCCAAAAGTGTCAATTGAACGGTGTACTACATGGATATCAAAATATGAATGCCTCAATGTGTCAGTTGAGAGATATTCATCTCATCTGAAGCGTTACCTCTCCGGCAGAATGAAATCGTGTGTTCCAGTTTCAGTAGTTCAAAGTTTACAGAAAGAGCTTCACCAAGAAAACAACGACAAATTTCATGAACATTGGATTCTCTGTTACGGCGCACGAGCACGACCAAAAAGTACTAACGCGAGAAATGCTAAACAAATAAGAAAACGCGCTCGAGTGAACATTTCACAAAGGGCCAAAAAACGACATAAGGGACTTTCTTCGTTTGAGCAGTATCGTCATTCGATTGATTTAACAGTGAAGTATCTAAAAAAAAAAATTGAAATACAGTTTCCAGATTTGAAGCGCGATTATGTCTAGATCGTATTTGCAGACGTGCAGAACATCACTAGGACTATTCTTAAATGTATCAGTTTAAGCTTGTAAAACAACTCTCACACACTAGACTACTAGAGGATTCTACAAATCGGGTGCAATTTGTGTGCCTCCTGTATGTTTGTGTTTGTTTGTTTTTTAAAGACTAACAACGAAGTAGCTTATGTCAACTTTTGGCTGTGGTATGTTTATCTCTTTTCATTAGGGTTATTGAGTCATGACTAAAATCAATAATGTGCTGTAAGAATCAGAAACGTACGGAAGCTCAAAGAGGTCTTGCGTTATTATTATTTTTCTGTCTCGTTTTCTCGTAATCTCGACATAACAAAAAGTTGTTTTTGCCTTTTTTTTTTTCTCCAAAAACTATAGTTTGAATTGACCTACATGATTTACAAGTCAAAGTTTATTATAAGGTATGAAGGACAATGAGAGATCCTTGGCAGAAAAGTAACATTTATTATATGTAGGCTAATATATAAATGTAAAGTTATGTAAATTTTTACACTTTGGTTATAAAATAGTCACCTGCCCTATACAAGAGTCTTTCACATAGGCTAAATCAAAAATATTAATAAACACCAGGCAGCACATCACAAACACTTAATAAACGCTTTTTCATCAATATAGTAAGACTCACTTTCTTCTGCATTCAACAGGAGTCAAGAAGCCCGTCTTTCTGTGCTTTCCACAATATGCGCGCAAAGTACCTCGAATCTAAATCGCGGCTGGCTTGACCGCAGTCATGCAGACGTCCCGTTCCCTCAAGTTGGCTGGCAATGAAATTGACCAAACGTTCAGAGTCACTGTATTGTCTACGACAAAGTTGTAGACGTGATAGTCTTCTTCTAAGGTGTCTGACACTAATCTGGATGTTGTCAATGACTGAGAGACATACAGCTATTTTAGTTTGAGTATCAAAGTAATGACGTATTCGGTCATCCATTATGTAACAGTGTGTTTAGCTGGCAGTTGCCTCCAGATAGCCTTATTGAAAACAACCTTTGTTATGTCGAGATCAAGAGAAAACTAGAAAAATAATAATAACGCAAGGCCTATTTGAGCTTCCGTAGAAACGTCAGTTTAGAGGCATAAAAAAAATCTTCAGTTACATCCTTTTTGCTCGTTTTTAACTATCTGCATACAAAATCCATGCCAAAAACACAAATGTTTACAAAACAAAGTGTATTTACAATATTATTTTTTTATATAACTGTATTTATTTTCAACCAAATTATAGCTAGAAATGTATAAAATCCTAACTGAAAACACAACATTGGGGACAAGGTAGCCTATATAATTTTTCTGACTAATAATATATACTAGTATATACAAAGAGCAATGGCGCTCTATACCATGTGTGCCTTCTTGAAATTACAAATCGATTTGATAATTTTGAGCACTGCAGTGCATGATGAAATCGGAGGAAAATCGTGTGTTCCAGCAATTTTCCAGCACTTTGTGGCTGGGATGCCAAAGCCTAGCTAGAATTCATCATGCACTGTGCAGTGAACACCTCAGCCCTTCTGTCAGTTAACTAGCAGGCTTTCTTTGGTGGTGAGATGCTGGCGATGGATGTGGTCCTGCTCCAGCACTTTGTGGCTGGGATGCCAAAGCCTGGCTAGAATCCTCTCTATGTTTAGGGCATAGATAGTGTGAGAAGGCATTACTTTGACATGAACCTGAGGAGAAACATCAACACGTCATTTACAAGTTGAAAAAATAACCTTTCTGAGAGAAAAAACACATTATGTATTTTATAACTGCCTTAAATCTGTCAAGATACATTTTGTCATTTTTATTTTATCTTTTTAACAAATCATTAACTGTCAGTTTCTGACTCTGTCTCCATAGATTTTCCACCACAAATAGGGTGTTAAATTTACCCTTAAAGAATTTTAGTGACCCAGGACCTCATTACACCTTGTTTACTTAATCCTTTTTTGTTGTTGTCGCCCCAACTCTTTAGTATTTCTCAACATTTATCTTATGAACAGTATAACCATGAAAAAAGACAAAACTCACTCACTCGCTCACTCACACATACACACCTAAAGGATTAAGGAACACCTGTTCAATTTCTCATTAATGCAATTATCTAATCAACCAATCACATGGCAGTTGCTTCAATGCATTTAGGGGTGTGGTCCTGGTCAAGACAATCTCCTGAACTCCAAACGGAATGTCAAAATGGGAAAGAAAGGTGATTTAAGTAATTTTGAGCGTGGCATGGTTGTTGGTGCCAGACGGGCCGGTCTGAGTATTTCACAATCTGCTCAGTTACTGGGATTTTCACGCACAACCATTTCTAGGGTTTACAAAGAATGGTGTGAAAAGGGAAAAACATCCAGTATGTGGCAGTCCTGTGGGCGAAAATGCCTTGTTGATGCTAGAGGTCAGTGGAGAATGGGCCGACTGATTCAAGCTGATAGAAGAGCAACTTTGCCTGAAATAACCACTCGTTACAACAGAGGTATGCAGCAAAGCATTTGTTAAGCCACAACACGCACAACCTTGAGGCGGATGGGCTACAACAGCAGAAGACCCCACCGGGTACCACTCATCTCCACTACAATTAGGAAAAAGAGGCTACAATTTGCAAGAGCTCACCAAAATTGGACAGTTGAAGACTGGAAAAATGTTGCCTGGTCTGATGAGTCTTCGATTTCTGTTGAGACATTCAGATGGTAGAGTCAGAACTTGGCGTAAACAGAATGAGAACATGGATCCATCATGCCTTGTTACCACTGTGCAGGCTGGTGGTGGTGGTGTAATGGTGTGGGGGATGTTTTCTTGGCACACTTTATGCCCCTTAATGCCAATTGGGCATCGTTTAAATGCCACGGCCTACCTGAGCATTGTTTCTGACCATGTCCATCCCTTTATGGCCACCATGTACCCATCCTCTGATGGCTACTTCCAGCAGGATAATGCACCACGTCACAAAGCTCGAATCATTTCAAATTGGTTTCTTGAACATGACAATGAGTTCACTGTACTAAAATGGCCCCCACAGTCACCATATCTCAACCCAATAGAGCATCTTTGGGATGTGGTGGAACAGGAGCTTCGTGCCCTGGATGTGCATCCCACAAATCTCCATCAACTGCAAGATGCTATCCTATCAATATGGGCCAACATTTCTAAAGAATGCTTTCAGCACCTTGTTGAATCAATGCCACATAGAATTAAGGCAGTTCTGAAGGCGAAAGGGGGTCAAACACAGTATTAGTATGGTGTTCCTAATAATCCTTTAGGTGAGTGTATATATACACTGGTGGCCAAAAGTTTGGAATAATGTACAGATTCTGCTGTTTCGGAAGGAAATTGGTACTTTAATTCACAAAAGTGGCATTCAACCACCAGGGGTGGAAAGAGTACTGAAAAATCATACCAAAGTAGAAGTAATGTTACTTCCCAAAACATTTAGTATGAGTAGAGTAAAAGTAGCTGTCCTAAAAACTATTCAAGTAAGAGTAAAAGAGTAGCTCATTTAAAAGTACTCATGAGTAGTGAGTATTGAGTACGGTGTTGCAAAACCTATGCCCCATTAAAATGAACACTGTATGCCAACTTTTATAATACATCACTTATCTATGATAAACACTAGGGATATGCACGAGAATATTCGTTATGCAATATTTATTCGAATAGTAAAAATAACATTTGTGCTTTGCTGGCCATATATACAGTGAGATGCATGTTAAATCCTGAACACATAAACTAAAACTGGCAGTTATAACAGAATGCACTGGGTGGCGCTGTTGAGTGTGGACACAAGTTGATCACATTTGTTGAGCAAACGGTTCTGTCAGTAGTTTACTAGAAATACAGTAGAAATGCTTTCGTTCTATTCTTTTTTTTCACACATTGCTTGTATAAATATATTTTTTTAAAACACAGGACATGACTCCTTGTTTTTAATACAATTTTAAGCTTGTTTTTTTTTTTTTTTTTTTTAATGATGGTATAGCAAAACAACTGGAGTTGTATAGATTACTCTTATGCTGCTTTTATGTGTTTTTTGGAGCTTTAAAGTTCTGGTCACCATTTACTTGGACCTACAGAGCTGAAATATTCTTCTAAAAATCTTACAAAAAAAAGTCAGAAGGTCACTGGGTTGCTGGTTCAAACCCCACGGCCACCACCATTGTGCCCTTGAGCAAGGCACTTAACTCCAGGTTGTTCCGGGGGGATTGTCCCTGTAATAATTGCACTGTAAGTTGCTTTGGATAAAAGCATCTGCCAAATGCATAAATGTAAATGAGAGTGAGTAAATGATGAGAGAATGTCTACCTGAAGTATTGTTGTACAAATGTTGATCTTTATAAAGGCTAAGCATAATTATACATTCTTTTATCATCTCTACTTTCCTGGTAATTTATTATACCAATTAACACACTCTCTACATCTGGGGTCGGTATTATTAAAATTGAACAAAAATATTATTATTAAAAATGTCACTGATTTATTCTATTACATTAATAATTTTAAAGCTACTCAAGTTATTCATCCAAAAGTAGTGAGTGGTTTTCTCGTTATTTGTTATTGTTGTTTGATGAACAACCTTTAGGCTATATGTGACATAGAAAGTGCTCAATTCACATACATTTCAAGTCCAACATTTTTATATAAATACGCTTTTGTCCCACTGTTTAAAGTTCACTTTAGACTTAAACGACTGCGTTTACATTAAAACCTCACCAAGACGGTCATTGGCGGAATTATAAAGTGTATTTGATCATTTAGGCGCGAACCCGCATTCGTGCTCTCGGAGAACACTCGCATGTAAAGCGTACAAAAATTAACCGCCTGTCAATCAAACAGTGCTCAGTTACAGACTCAGGAAATAAAAAGTAAATCTTTTATATGTCATCTAGATTCTTCAACCAACCAGTTGCTATTGCGATCGCTGTAATGAACACCCCTGTTCTAGATGTAGAACACAGGCTAAATATAGAACACTAAAAAGTTTGATCGAGAACATTTAACTTTTTTCGATAAGCATGTAGATATTGATAACATTGTATTACTCTCTCCCAATAATCTCAGTGATATAGTTAAATTAGAGGCTACGTTATAGACACAGAATCTAGTAAGCAAACATGAAATTTACCTTGATGTGTTTCTTCAAATTAGAGGCAGGATTAATGATTTGATATGGATTAAGCAATTTAAACTCCCATGACAAGATCAAGCAATTGGACTTTTTCACTGCGAAAATCCCTTTCAGGTGCGGCCGCCCTTGTGAAAAAGAAATATGCCAAGTATACTTGAAGCCAGACTAATTTAAGTATGCTTCAGGTGTGTTAAATTAGTTAACTTGAAGTGTGCTATTTTGAAACAACTAATTTTGTACTAAGTATATTTTAGTTGTATTTAAAAATTAAAGCAAAACTTTAAGTGTATTTAGTGTAATAAATTGGAACAACTTCAAGTATACATTATTTGCCAGTGTATATGCTTGATTAGTGATATTAAAGTGTACTTTGTGTTACAAGTACATTACAAATTAATTGCAAGTGTATTCGAAACATACAAACAATATACCATAAGTGTATTATATTTCAGTAAAAAGTATATGCTCCGTAACACCTTTGGTTTATTCAAAATACTACAAATTGCATTTGTCTTCAATATCAAACTGTTATTACTTAGCCATACTTCATGCAATACAGTTTAAACATTACATCGTCTTACACAAGACAGCATTTTAAATGTGTTACCTTCATACACTGTAAAAGTTTACATGTTCAGTTTACTTAAAAATTAAGGAAACCTATTGCCTTATTTCTGCAAAGAAAACTTACTTACTAAAATGAAGTTATATTAATGTTCCTATGCAAGTAATGTCAACTTGTTATTACATTTAATAGTACATTTCTAGTTAACTTAATTTTTTTTGTTAATTTTCTATCAATTAAAAAAACCTTACAAATTATTTATTAGTAGATTACTCTATTAAGTCAATTAACTTAAATTTCATACAATTTGTTCACTTTACATCTGAAATACCACTACTCTCAACATGAGTTTACTGTATCACTTTTAAGTGGTGTACATTGTTACGTCCCAGGGCGTAATTATTTGTGATACATGGGCAGTGATAATTGTATTGCTTCCTGTGTAGGTGTTGTCTGTATTGTGGCAGTGTTTTGCTCTTTCTCTTTCTTTCTCTCTCTCTCCTCATTGCGAAGGTTAATGGACACCAGCCAACAATGGTTACCTTTTGATTACTGCCTTGTTCTGATTGGTTGCTGGATGGAGAGCTTGAAGATAAAGCTGGAGAGTGAACTAACTTGAGGAAGGCCTTTTTGGTGTCCAGGCTGCTGAGATGGTTTTGTCCTGTCACAATTAGCAATTGTGCTATTGTTGGTGTGTCATGTCAAGTGTTTCCTCAACTTGTTGTAGTTGTAACCTTGTGATTGTACAGCCTGTTGCTTATTGAAGTACCGGTGGTGGTAAGTGTTAAATATTTGTTATATATTGATACTCCCAGAGAATCCTAAGTTCTTTGTGTATTCTTTTTTGGTTCTTTTTGGGAGGAGGATGCCATTTTTGTCATTGATCATGTTTTCTCCTGTTTTTGGTTTAGAGAGGAAGTAAGGGAAGAGTTTTGTTAAGGCTAGCAAGTACACTCAAAATAGTCAGAAGAAGTTTGTGTTGGCCTGGTCCCCTTTTGAAGCTTCTCTTTTTCATGTGTGATCTTGTGAATAAATATGACTCTTTGATTTAAGATTGGGGTGATCTTTGTGAGAGCTGGGACAGGCGAGGACACTCTTTAGCTGCCTATTTAATTTTTTTATTAATTTTGCCATTCTCATTACCTTGTCACCCCCTCCTAACCCTAGACTGGGAGGGACGTAGTGACACTTAAAATACTACATGCAATTGGTTTCCACATTCTAAGTAAACTGAAAATAATTTTTCTAGTTCAAATAACGCACTTAACAAGTTTGAAATTCTCAACTGTTTATTTGCGTAATAAACAGCTGAAACTCTAAGAACAACACCACAATAAAAAAATGTGTTCTCAAAACTTAGACCTCTTGCAGCACTCTGCTGCATGACAACATATCTGGACCATAAACAAGGTATAGAGCATTTGCAGAACAGGCACTGTGTAAACTCCAAAAAATAATTTAATAAAAAAAGGGCCTTTACAGTTTGGAAAAATCTGCATGTGTCTTTGGAAAGATTCTTAAACTGAACTGTAATTACAGCAAAATATGCCAGAAACAAGTTCAGCTTAAAAGAAAATTAAGGGTTTGGAGACCCTTAAAAGACCAATGTCTTTTTGTCCCAAAGACAGAAATACCCACTGAATAAAATGTTTTCCTCATTGTCTTTGGATGGTCTAAATTTAGAGCATAGATCAAAGCTAAGTGGAGACATACAGAATGTGGCAAATTTGGGACATCATCCATGACAATTCTTCCCTCCATTGCATCCATGTTGAGGGCATGTGGACGTATGGCAGGCTTGCCTTCAGGTAAAACTGAGCAGTCCAACATCTAATTCGCTGAAGCCTGCAACTACATCTGAATCCTATAAGAGCATGAAAAATAGGAAGTGTGAATTTCTGTTCAGTGCTAGATATATTCTAGTGACCAGGGGCTGTTCATTAACCAAAAATTTAAACTTCATTAATTTTTGATAACCACAGCAGGTGTATATTGCTAAATGCAAACATCAAGCACAAGGAAATGTAATCAAGCTTTAAATCATGAGATGACAAGATATACAGAGTTACAAAGCAGAACATATTGTTTCAGAAGACATTGATGAAATCACTCATCATAAGGGTGAATTATAATTTTTGGGTGAACTATTCCTTTAAACTTTGTTTTCTAGTTTACTGTATCATATTGCATGTCTTCAGATGACTTGGAAAATCACAAGTTCAATGGAATACTTTATTGTACTTTTACATTGATCTGAATTATTAAAGGGCTAGTTCACCGAAAATGATCCCATAACTTATTCACCCTCAAGCAATTCTAGGTGTATATGACTTTCTTCTTTCAGCCAAACACAGAGTTATATAAAAAAAAATATCCTGACTCTTCCAAGCTTTATAATGGGAGTGAATGGAACCTTAGATTTTGAAGCCCAAAAAAGCACATCCATCCATCATAGAAGTAATCCATAACACACCAGGGGGTTAATCAAGGCCTTTTGAAGTTATGCGCTTTTTTATGAAACATATCCATATTATAACTTTATAAATTATTATCACTGGCATCCGGTAACACCCTCCGCATGCTCACAAGAGAGTCGAGTTCCGGCGTATGACGTAGGCATAGCATAAGTGACAAACCGGTGATAAGTGACAAACGCGAAAGCGCAGCGGATAGAGAAAGCCAGTGAACGGCCGTGACCAGAAGTCAGTTATTACAGTTCATAAAGTTATAAATATGGATATTTTTCTTACAAAAATGCATCACTTCACTTTAGAAGGCCTTTATTAACCCCCTAGAGCTGTATGGATGATTTTTTTAATGATGGATGTGCTTTTTTGGGCTTCAAAATCGAAGGTACCATTCAATCCCATTTTTAAGCTTGGAAGAGATAGTGATTGTGTATGGCTGAAAGACCATATACACCTAGCATGGCTTGAGGGTGAGTAAATTATGGGATAATTTTTTTATTATTTAAAAATAATAAATTTTTGGGTGAACTAACCCTTTAAGAACACAGAATTGAATTTACAGTATATTTTATTGCATCAATTTAATTTAAAATCACCAATATCACAAATCAGAAATATAAACGGCGATAAAAATACTTACGAAACTCATCCTGAAAAATTACTCTGGGTCATCCCCAAGAGGATTGGAAGACCCTGAAGCACTGCAGTGCAAACATTTGTTACATCAGATGACTACGAAAAAGTAGATACAGGTAGATATGAGGGTAACAGTCATAGCCAAATCATGATTTAAAGATGACAATCACAAAGAAATACCTTGAGTCAACATGATGCATAATTTCATCAATTGTTCTTCCCTGATTTCCTCATTTTCTCTGAAATTTTCAGTCAAACATACATACAGTGTCCAAAACTGCATAGAACTCAGATCTCAGATTTTCCCCAGATATGCGATTGAATTCTGCAAAGACCTGAGCAAAAATATGGAGAGGTTATTAACATTCAAATACACAATTCATAGAAAGTAACTCTGGGATTTGGAGGAGGAAAACAACCTGGCTTTCAGTGAAAAGAACTTGAGCAACATCCAACTGAAACCTCCATGTCTGGGCAGTACTTATTGCCCTCAATGTAAACACTGGATGAAACAAGTGTGGTACTACAATTAGGACTCCGCAGCCGCAGATATTCCTAAACATTGTCAGAAAAGTCTGTGACACGTGAACTACACACTCTGTCCTTTGTACTCTTGGCTTGAAAAAAGAAATGGTCATCCATGTGATAGGCAATTGCCATTTGATGCTTCTTGGCCAGCATTAAGGGGATATTTTTTTAATTTTTTGCAACACAGATCACTTTCTTGAAGAACTTATTTTTCCCCTCAAATCAAATTGTCCATAGATTTCTCAACAGCCCATACATTCCTCAAGTTTTGGTTGGAAATTGATTTTTGATCAATGTACTTTTAATACGTTGAATGACACAGACACTCGGAATGGAGACATGGTATTGAAACAATTCAAGAATATGTTCATGGCTTATGCGATAGTGCTTAAGAAGTTGTGCCCTCTTTTCAGATGTGTGAATTTGCATTTCCACTGCATAGTAGGTCATCATCTGGTACTCTACAAATAATAATAATAATAGTTAATCCATCACTCAAAAGTAAAAGAAACTAAATCAGACGCATACGTTTCTTCAAATTGTGGGCCACTTACAATGTTGGACAATGACTAAAATGGAAACAGGTATTAAAAACAAAGCCTGCTGAAGTTTCTGTGCTGATTTATATTAAATAAGATATGCATAATACTAATAATGATAATAATACTCTACTTGAAGAGGTGGCGCGCTTATCAAAAAATCCTAAAGGATTCCAATAAGAAAATTGTACAGGATTCTAATTAGAATTTCTATCATATTTTGGAACCATTCCTATAGGATTCCAATAGGAATTGTCTTAAAGGACAATGCATAAATATCCTGTAGGATTTTCTACAGGATTTTAATGGGATCCAACTGGGTCACCACTCAGGTTTATATGGGATTTCCTAAAATCCTAAATTCCTTTTGCTTAAACTCACCTCAATGTAGATATTGTTCACTGTTTAATGTATGTTGTGCAAACTGCATTCAAATTATAAACAACATGGCAGGTGATTTGGGCACACCAGTATTAGTGCACACATTTCTAAGGCACTGATAATGGACTGATGAAATAAAAAAACAAATCAACAAATGCATGTTCTGTTGTTTTAATTTCAGTATTTTATTTCTACTTTCATAACTTTGAATTAATTTATTACTTTTTTACAGATTATATTCATTACAGACTTACACACACACGTGCGCGCAAGCGCAAACACAACAATAACTGAAATACAACATTAAACATATCCTGAACAAATAAGTCTGATTCACACAAACTCACACACAACCATTGTGGCGCCTTTTTGACATCTTGCATTCATCTGCACATTTCTGGGAGATGGCCTTCTTAATTAGACATGCTTCAACATTTAATTTATTTTTTATGTAGCCTGTAAGGAAAGAAATAAACAGAACATAAGTTTACAAACCATAATGATTATTGAGGAATGGTATTGGGCATCTATGTTCACAATTGAACTCCTCAAGGGAAGGCTTGACAGAATTGACAGGTCCCAAGAAAACCAATACTCGAGTATTTAATGATCTCCATTAAAATTAAGCCAGTTTTATGACATATCCGGTATGACATATTTGGTACGACAAGCTTTAAAAGGTTGCATACCCCCCTCTGCTGAGGTTCAAGCGTACCGTACCTCTGCGGTTAGCCTGTCATAGTGCGGTACTACAATATTGCGGTTATCGCGACAGCCCTACTGTCGAGTCCTGTTGCTCTAACGTATTTTGCTCTAAAAAAGTAGATACTTTTCCAAATTCCTGAATATAATTATATCCTGTTGTTTAATATATAGTTTATATATATATATATATACGGCAATCCTGCCAAAACTTGATTTTCAGGAAAATAAATTACTCACCAATTATGTCAGACACTTTTTGAGCCTCCAGTTGTGGCTTTGCTTCTTTTTCTTAGAAGGCATTGGAACTTTCTCCTGTGTAGCAGTGTGTTGCTCTTCCAAAGACAGCCACCAGGAGGTCTTTTGTTGTTTTTTTTGCATCTGTCCATTTCATGTTTCCAAACTGTTCTGCACCGATGGATGCGTTGGGGCCAATTCTAACCTGAAAACAGTGATCAAACAATGAAACAGTAACAGAGTTAAAAAGTGAACTTAATGATATTTTGTTTGTTATGATGAAACCTATGAGCGTAGATTCAGAATCATCCAAGAGCACAATATTTTGTCAGCCATGATTAATTCATTCTGAGGGGACGCAATTACGACAACACACCCCAGGTGAATAGGGTAAAAAAAAAAAAATATCGCTAATAGATATAGAGGTAGGGGCCAAAATTTCATCAAAATGTTGGGGGGGACAATAAACATAACAATTCTCAAGAGCAATTTTTGAAGGGGACACCAAGGTTTTTTTTGTTGTTGCCCCATTTGCATTTGTATTATTTTATTTCTTAAATAATTATTTTAAGAATATATCATTATATTATTTACAATACACATATTTTAATGATATTTTAGGAGGGGACAACCCTCAGATGGGGGGGGGGGGTCCTGACCCCCCCGACCCTCTCGCGATTTCCGCCTATGTATAGAGGGAATGCATTGACATGAGTTTCCCGCTGGAACACACTCCCTCAGCCGGACTGAGTGGCAGAAGAGCTGCTGTGTGACTGGATTTAATAGGACAAACCAATGCTGCCGCTTTTTGCCACTCAGTGGGTGTGACCACAGTCAATCCAGCCGACGGTGACGTCACGTGCATACCCTCTATTGACATACTGCTCCAAATGATTGATTACATTACAAGTAAAATACAAGTTTTCTGAAATGTTATGTTTAAATATGTGCTAATTTGCATATATCTCTAGAACAAAAAAATTATACATTTAAAAAACATTGGATTAAGTTGTCAGGATTACATTGTGTTTACTTGTATTTTTGTTCCTGTGTGTTTGTTTCTTGTGCTTTATTTTTCAATTTGTTGACTTCTTTTACAGACTTAAAGACTCATATAGGCCACTGGGGGGTGGAATATATAAAGCTTTTTGTCCATTTTGTCCAAAATGTATGTATCATGTCTCGTGTAAAATGGCATTTCCGGTTTTTGGCAGAAAGAGAAAAAAGGATGAAAATATGAACCGAAAATAATCTTTTAATATATAAACTTCTTTTAATACAGGTCCTTCTCAAAAAATTAGCATATTGTGATAAAGGTCATTATTTTCCATAATGTAATGATAAAAATTAAACTTTCATATATTTTAGATTCATTGCACACCAACTGAAATATTTCAGGTCTTTTATTGTTTGATTTTGGCATACAGCTCAAGAAAACCCAAAATTACTATCTCAAAAAATTAGCATATTTCATCCGACCAATTAAAGAAGTGTTTTTAATACCCCAAAAAAAAGTCAACCTTCAAATAATTATGTTCAGTTATGCACTCAATACTTGGTCGGGAATCCTTTTGCAGAAATGACTGCTTCAATGCGGCGTGGCATGGAGGCAATCAGCCTGTGGCACTGCTGAGGTGTTATGGAGGCCCAGGATGCTTCGATAGCGGCCTTAAGCTCATCCAGAGTGTTGGGTCTTGCGTCTCTCAACTTTCTCTTCACAATATCCCACAGATTCTCTATGGGGTTCAGGTCAGGAGAGTTGGCAGGCCAATTGAGCACAGTAATACCATGGTCAGTAAACCATTTACCAGTGGTTTTGGCACTGTGAGCAGGTGCCAGGTGCGTGCTGAAAAATGAAATCTTCATCTCCATAAAGCTTTTCAGCAGATGGAAGCATGAAGTGCTCCAAAATCTCCTGATAGCTAGCTGCATTGACCCTGCCCTTGATAAAACACAGTGGACCAACACCAGCAGCTGACATGGCACCCCAGACCATCACTGACTGTGGGTACTTGACACTGGACTTCAGGCATTTTGGCATTTCCTTCTCCCCAGTCTTCCTCCAGACTCTGGCACCTTGATTTCGAATGATATGCAAAATTTGCTTTCATCTGAAAAAAGTACTTTGGACCACTGAGCAACAGTCCAGTGCTGCTTCTCTGTAGCCCAGGTCAGGCGCTTCTGCCGCTGTTTCTGGTTCAAAAGTGGCTTGACCTGGGGAATGCTGGGGATGTTTCTACTCCAGACTCAGTCCACTGCTTCCGCAGGTCCCCAAGGTCTGGAATCGGTCCTTCTCCACAATCTTCCTCAGGGTCCGGTCACCTCTTCTCGTTGTGCAGCGTTTTTGCCACACTTTTTCCTTCCCACAGACTTCCCACTGAGGTGCCTTGATACAGCACTCTGGGAACAGCCTATTTGTTCAGAAATTTCTTTCTGTGTCTTACCCTCTTGCTTGAGGGTGTCAATGATGGCCTTCTGGACAGCAGTCAGGTCGAGCAGTCTTACCCATGATTGCGGTTTTGAGTAATGAAACAGGCTGGGAGTTTTTAAAAGCCTCAGGAATCTTTTGCAGGTGTTTAGAGTTAATTAGTTGATTCAGATGATTAGGTTAATAGCTTGTTTAGAGACCCTTTTCATGATATGCTAATTTTTTGAGATAGGAATTTTGGGTTTTCATGAGCTGTATGCCAAAATCATCAGTATTAAAACAATAAAAGACCTGAAATATTTCAGTTGGTGTGCAATGAATCTAAAATATATGAAAGTTTAATTTTTATCATTACATTATGGAAAATAATGACCTTTATCACAATATGCTAATTTTTTGAGAAGGACCTGTATATAAACTCCTGTGGGAAACACTGCATCATAATATAATTTTTTGACCAAATCATGCAGCCCTAGTAACAAGGCATTTTGAATGTTACTTAAAAACTATACCTTTTTGCAGTCATTATTACTCCTGGTCTCCTTTACATGAAGAGGCAGTAGAGAGGAAGGGGCAAGCACCACAGGGGAAGACTCTGGGCCTGGCAAATCCGAAGTGGGTCCAGGGGGAGTGTGGACTGGTGCAGTCATTAATGGAGTGCATCCTAGAACAAAATAGGTTTTTATATATTTTGATGCAATCACTTAGAAAAATTACAAACTTTACACAGGGTTACCATTTTTTAAAAGTGTTAGAGTTTCCACAAGAACACACTTAATCTCTTAATTCGGCCAAAATTTGTTGATTGACTCCACTGTCATTTCTTGTAGATGTTGTTGCCTCCCTGCTTGATTCCTAGAATTGTAAAACATTTGTTAGTACAGTTTGTATGTAGTTATTAAAGGGGTAGTTCAGGCAAAAATTAAAACTTGCTGAAAATGTACTCAACATCAGACCATCAAAGATGTAGATCAGTTATTTTCATCATTGTAACAGATTTGGAGAAATGTAGCATTACATAATTTACTCACCAATGGATCCTCTGCAGTGAATGGGTGCTGTGAAAATACGAGTCTTGTGAGAACTTTAATAGTAGCTTTAATAAGAATCAATGTATAATTTATACAGTGAAGTCCATTTAGTGTTTTATTTTTTATATTTGTTCATTTCATTTCTTTCTGGTATGCTACTGTTAAATACATCTACTGTTGCTGGGGAAAAAAAGCAATGTTTATTTCATTTGTATATTATGTTGTGTATGTAATGTGTATCTTTGTTCTTATTTTTTAATAACAAAGAAAATAATGACAAAGATTTTTATCTTTACCACTTGGCATAAATGTCTGCCATTCTTTTTAATTGTATATTTTGTTATCTTGTAAGGCTTTATTTTTTAAATAGGGACATTAGTTTGGCTGTAACGCTCAGTCACTTGCAAAATAGTAAAAGCAACGTGAAAAAGAATCGTGATAAAATTGTGGATTTCATGAAAAAAATCGTCTAGGTTACGTATGTAACCTCCGTTCCCGATGGAGGGAACGAGACGTTGTGTCAGAGAAGCGACACTAGGGGTCTCTCTTGAGCGCCGATATCCACCTTTGATCTATGAAAAAAGGCCAATGAGAAGTTGGCAGCCGGGTATTTAAGCGGCGCAATTACGGGAGTTCATTCAGGATTTTTCTGAGGAGCCGGAAATGGTCCGGCCACAACAGTGGCTCGGCTCAGCGACGTGTGTCATGGAAAATCGCAATGAATCTCTCCAAGTTATAAGAAAACTCCCCAGATAGCAAAAAATATCCGCACGGCTTCTTTTTGCCGCCGTCCCTAAGCTGTCGGCTATAGGAGCGTCCCACTGGAGGGGATGAAACGTTTGCCGGCGAATTCGTCACTCCCATTTCTTGCGAGATGCCGCCCGCAAAAAGCTGGCGGGCCGCCCGCTTCATTTTCTCTGGCTGTTGCCTCGGGCTAATCGACCACGGCCGGCTGGCGGCAAGACGCTTTGAAATGCAAGGATTTCTACTCTCAAAATCAACCAGCCATGTTGGCTATTATTATTTTTTGCTCCAAAGCCATTAGGGTTTATAACAGAGTCTTGACTCTTGATTCTAGGATAAGGTAATGTTTTGGAAGTGACATTTAAATTACTTTGAAACTCTGAAGCGATTATACAGTAATATATGTAAAATATATTGAATTATTTTATGCACTTAGGTGAAAATTGTTTACATTTCTTTGATGCACATTTGAGACATGCACGAATAAACCAAAAAGAATTCCTTTTGTAAAACTTACTTGGCAATAAATATCTTTATGATTCTGATTAGGTTTTAAAATAGATATTTAATTCATGGTATGAACAATTTAGCAGAATAAATTGATGAAGTTAGACTTTTCACCAATGCCTGACTATCAGTGAACAGTGAAAGACATCTGCAACATGGCCAAAATCTCGGGTATACTTAAATTTTTTTTTATTAATTTGCAACCATGGTGATATCTATCATAAACATGAAAATCCCTGTTTTGACGTGAAGGATAAACTCAATGAAAAAGCGAAATTATCCTCTGGTTTCACAGTAGCGCAGAAATTTAGTTTATATCTACATTTTTTCCAACCTCGATTTTTTTTTTTTTTTTTTTTTTTTTTTTGTTATTTTACTTTTTACAGGTTTTGCAATTATGACCTGTACAAATGTTTAAGAAAGTGTTAAAGTCCCTGTAACGGCAATAAAAAAAAATCTAAATGCATTATAAATGTTAAAAATGTATTGCTAAAGCACATTACAAAGACTGAACTGTGAAGTTCCGCTGTCGCCATATCTGTTTCCGGTTTACTTGCGCGTCGCCCAAAATGTCTGTTTTTACTCGATGTCTCCAGCATCTTCCGAAAATACGCGTCAGCGATGTTCATCGCATTGTTGATGCCTGGACCCCTGCTCTGACAAGCAAGACGGACAAGGGCTTTAAACTCTACATATCGAGTTATCTGCACAACTACAAGGGTAAGTATTTTAAACTAATGTGGTGTGCCGGCAGATAGCGGCTAAGCTAGTTCGCCACGTGTTCATTTTTAATGTAAGGTTAGTATAGAAGCTTGTTTTTTCTTAGTTTTAAAGCAGACTGTTTGTTAATTTTTGTGATAATTGTAATATCAATTATATTAACTTGCTCTCCTCTCAGTTTCTAATAAAGATCAGGGCACAGGTGAAGTCACTGTCAGGGCATTGTGCTACAGGTCCACGAGGAAAGCAGATAAACCTCACAGTTTGAGTGTCTGGTGAAGGTAGAATTGATAAGACAGCAGTTATAGGCTTGTTACTTTAATAGCCCGATGTTCCTGGGGACTCGGCTAAGGTTATTCATGTTTAATGTAACTCAAATCAAATGAAAACAGTTATTGTAGGTAAGTTTCCCTAGCTGGTCCCCTGCGGGTAAAATGAGTTCTTATTCAAGTTTTCAACTCAGTCATTCGTTTAAGATGCAATCTTGTGTTATAAGTATTAGGCTATCATGATTATACAGTGAGCAAGCTATATAAATAAGTATTTAATATAATAAAAGTGTAGAGCAACAACCGAGGTTGTAAGGTAAAGGCTGAATATTGTAGATTTATTACATTTTGAATTAAAATACCTGTGGATATGCAACTTCCCACTCATGAAAGTTTTGTTATTCAAAGAAGCACATTCTCTACAAAGGCCTGACTGGAGAGTTGCCCGATCTATCCGTCCTTCAGGTGAGTAGGGATATAACAATAGCAAATTTCACTGTACAGTATGATTATATCAACCAAAATCTGTATACCAATATTTCATTTTCTTTTTCCTCCCCTTTTACAAACAAATATTCTGCTTCAAAGAAGAAAAATTAAATTGATGTTATCATAAGGGTTCTTCATTATGAACTTGTATGCCATGCATAACATACTGTGGATAGAAATTACAGGGAAAGTTACTGGTATGATAATTGTGGTTATATTATTGTAACACTTCTCACACGAAGGAGGACAGGAAACAGGTCTTCACTACAAGGTAAGCTTTTTAATTCCCTTTTGTTCCGTACAATCTCACTATCACACACAATACAATGCCAAACACTTGAGTTCGCTTGTCATCTCTCTCTCCCCCCCTGGAGGCCCTCTCGCTGCCTTTTTATGGCATCGCATCTAATTCCTCCCGAACTATTTTCTTTTTATGTTCGGGTAAGCGATAGGGACGGCACCGTACCACCACGCCAGGTTCGGTCTCAATGTGGTGCTGTATGATGTTTGTACGGCCCGGTAGAGGGGAAAACACGTCTGCAAATTCCTTTTGTAAATCGGAAACCTCTGCGAGTTGACGCGGTGAGAGGCGGTCTCCACAAGTAACCGGAGTGTTGCGATTGTGGGCTTTGTTTACCTCCGGTCCGAGCTCCGCCCTCTCCGGAACTACCGTGGCCAACGTCACAGAGGCCGCCTCTTCCCTCCACAATTTCAGGAGGTTGAGGTGATATATTTGCCGTGCGCCCCCTCTATCGGTACGTTTAACCTCATAATCGAGATCCCCAACTCGTCGTGTGACCACAAAGGGTCCTTGCCACTTGGCGAGTAATTTAGAGCTCGACGTTGGGAGCAATACAAGTACCTTATCTCCCGGTGCAAATTCCCGTAGCCGAGCACCCCTGTCATACAGCCGGCATTGGCGTTCTTGAGCCTGGAGCAAATTCTCCTGTGTTAGTCGCCCCAGTGTGTGGAGTTTTGCTCTAAGATCAAGAACGTACTGAATTTCATTTTTGCTATTAGAAGGTTCCTCCTCCCAAGCTTCGCGGATGACGTCGAGGACCCCGCGTGGGCGTCGCCCGTACAGCAGCTCAAACGGGGAGAACCCTGTGGAGGCTTGTGGGACCTCTCGTACTGCAAACAACAGGGGGTCTAGCCACTTATCCCAATTTCTAGCGTCATCGTGTACGAATTTACGAATAATGTTCTTGAGCGTTTTATTAAATCGTTCCACTAGGCCATCAGTCTGCAGATGGTAAACGCTAGTGTGAATCGACTTAATGCCCAAGAGCTCGTAAAGTTCGCGGAGTGTTCGTGACAAAAGTCGTGCCTTGATCGGTGAGGATTTCTTTCGGAATCCCCACCCGGGAGATTATCTTGAAGAGTGCACCTGCAACACTACGTGCGGAGATGTTGCTCAGAGGCACTGCTTCTGGATATCGCATCGCATAATCCACTAGGACTAACACGAAGCGATGCCCGCGTGCTGTCCATTCTAATGGCCCGACGAGGTCCATCCCAATTCTTTCGAAGGGGACCTCGATCAATGGTAGAGGGCGCAATGGCGCTTTTGGGGTGGCCGGTGGGTTTACCAGCTGACATTCACGGCACGCCGCACACCGCCAATGCCCGGCCAATAGAAACGGGCTATTAGACGGAGAAGTGTTTTTCGTTCCCCTAGGTGACCGGCCATAGGATTATAGTGAGCCGCCTGGAAAATCATTTCCCGGCGGCTCCGTGGAATCAACAATTGGGTCACTTCCTCTTTTGTTTGAGCGTCCTGCGTCACTCTATATAGCCGATCTTTAATCATGGCAAAATACGGGTATGAAATTGCGATGCCCGGCCGAAGCTGTTGACCATCAATTACTCTCACTTGGTCAAGAGCATGTTTAAGGGTTTCGTCTCGCGACTGCTCTAGAGGGAAGTCCCCCTCAGGGAATTCCCTGAGAGGAGGGGTGGCCACCTCGCCCCTTCCCTCGTCATTCAGAGCAGCTGAGGATGGCCCCGGCTCCGCCTCCCCTGCCAGAGCATCGCATACTGCACACCTCTTTATGCAGGACCCATCCGCGCAAATACCCTCTAAAATATCTTTAAAACTCGGCCAATCAGTACCCAAGATTAGCGGATGAGTGAGGCGGGAACTAACCGCTGCCTCCACACTATGGTTTCTTCCCCTGAATTTAATCGTCAAAGTCACCATGGGATACTTGTGAACATCCCCATGCACACACCTCACCCTCACCAGTTTAGCTAAACCCAAAGCCCCGGGCTGAACCAAGCATTGGTGGATGGTGGTCTGATTGCAGCCGGTATCCAGCAAAGCTTGGTAAATACCCCCCTGATCCTTACCGGAATCCAGTATGCTCCAGCCCGATTGGGGGCAGCCTGCGGGACATCGGAGACCCGCACCACCGTCCCCACCTCCATCAGCGGACACTGATCCCGGAAGTCGTCCGGGTCTCCGCACCTCCAACAGGCCGGCTCAGGCGTTGCGGCCGCACTTGTGCTGGCGGGTGCCCCCACCTGAGGAGGAGAGCGGCTGAATGACAGGAAATGGGAGGGTACATTCTCCCAAGGCCGAGAAGCTGGTCTCTGGAACCCTCCACGCCTGCGCGGGGCAGTAACAGGCCCTGGGGAGAGAACAGAAGGAGAGAACATAGGGGAGGGGGCGAGGGCAGGGGCAGACACAAGGGAAGGGGAAAGAGAGAGAGAAGAGGGCTCGTCCGCCCTCGGGATCGCCGCCAAGTGGTCCTCCGCCAGCCGAACAGCTTCCTCCAGCGACGCTGGGCGATGGCACTGGACCCACCCCGCCGTCTTCCGAGGCAGCCATTGAACGAACTGTTCCAGTACCACCTGGTCGATTACTCCCTCGACGTCGCGGTCCCCCGCGAGCAGCCACCTCCGACAGGCGTCCCGGAGCCGTTGAGCGAACGCGAAATCGGACATTCCTAGTTTCATGCCCCGGAAGAGCTGGCGATTCTCTTCCGGGCTCCGACCGACCCGCTGCAGAATAGACCTCTTCAGATCGGTGTAGGCCAGGAGGTTCGTCGCCGGCAGCTGTTGTGCCGCAAGTTGAGCTTCCCCAGACAGGAGGGGAATCAGGCGGGCTGCCCACTGTTCGCGGGGCCAGCCCCAGATTTCTGCTGAGCGCTCGAACAAATCGAGGAAGGCCTCAGGATCATCTGCTGCCCCCATCTTCTGTAGCATGGGGGGGCAGCGTAGCGCGGGTGTCCGGGGTCGCGGTTGTGGCTGACACGTCCTCCTGGCTGAGGAGGCTCCGGATGGCGAGCCGGTCGTCTGCCTGAGCCCACATGATTTCGAAAAACCGGCGATCTTGGTCTTGCCGGAGCTCAAGCAGGGATTGCTGGTGGTCTTGATGCAGCGTCGCGAGGGACTGGAGGACTTCTGCCAGCTGGGAGGACTCTATGGGGCGACCACTTTCCATGCTTCCTTTAAGTTCCCGGGTTTTGGCACCAGTGTAACACTTCTCACACGAAGGAGGACAGGAAACAGGTCTTCACTACAAGGTAAGCTTTTTAATTCCCTTTTGTTTCGTACAATCTCACTATCACACACAATACAATGCCAAACACTGAGTTCGCTTGTCATCTCTCTCTCCCCCTGGAGGCCCTCTCGCTGCCTTTTTCTGCCGCTCTCCCCGTGCTCACTGAAATTAGAGACAGGTGTTAGACATAATTTAGCTCAGGTGTAAGCGCCCTTACCGCTTTTCTCTCCCGGACGGGCGCTTGACCACGCCCCCGCTGCCACAATTATATTACTATTATATTTAGTGTATTGCTAATCAATATATTGTTACTTCCCAGGTGACAGTGGCTCACTTATAGAGCAGGTGAAGCAAGTTGGGACAATGTTGAAGACATTTGCTCGCACTGGGCAATCAGGTACAACTTGCAAACAACAACTGTGGTTGTTGGTTTAATTCCCACTGGGGCCACCTGTACATGTAGTAGACCTAGATATAAATGTCATAGTTTAGTAGTTGAAGGACCAGGACTGACTACTTTATTCTTTTATTCTGGGAACCCCTGTAGGTGCAGATCAAACCCTAATGCTGCGACGTCTTGGAATTTGGCGATGTTGTGCGTAGCATGGACAACAAAATGCTATGCTGCAACATTTCAGTGCCAATGTGTCTGTTGGAGAGTTATCCCTAACAGGGGATCTGTTACTCCCCCCTAGACACCCAGGAAGATTTGGCGTTGCTTGACAACAGTTTGAGGCAGGATCAAGAGCTCCAGCAACGATTTGTAAGTGTGCCGATTTCGTTTATAACGCCATAGGGTAATCTAAAAAGTAAAATTAAGATTGTACACTGCATATTCTACAGTCTGAATCCACAGCCTGTCACATTTTAAATTTATGAGAAGCTTCAGAGAAATGTAATTTGTAACACGTTTGTTTTTGTATTTTCAGCTTCGGTTTTTGGCAATCAAATGTGGGAGGGACCTAAAGACAACCGTGTGGCGAATGCTTCAGAGTATCTTCTCTAATCACCTTTCCATCTATACAACCTGGACTGTTGTAGGGGATAAAGCATGTTTTAGAGACATGTTCCTGAAGGCCATTGTTCTAAGTAAGTTGGATATTTTTTTTTAATATTTAAGTAGATGTGTATGACCTTATGCCATTCAAATGGAATGACAGATCTTTATTTTCTACAGGAGCCATCCGGAAGTACCCGGCAACCCAGGATGCCACTGATGAGGCGATCCAGGTTAACGTTACGTGTTACCTGAAAGGAGCATCTGAACGTGAAGGTGGAAAAAGGCGCTGCATAGCTTAGAGGGACCCACAGCCGACCCCTTAAACCTAGGCTGACTACTGACACCCCAGCATCACTGACAACTGGAACCCTTTCTTTATACACCATTGGTGTATGAATGTGTGTGTGAATGGGTGATTGGGACACAGTGTAAAGCGCTTTGGTAACCTCTGAGGTTAGAAAAAAGCGCTATATAAGTGCAGACCATTTACCATTTACCATTTATCCTGCAGTCAGTAACATCAAGACCCCTAAAAAAGCCTGCTAAAAGTGTCAGACTACACTCACCCAATCCACACTGTTCACTGTGGAAATTGCTCATTTTTTTTTTTTCTTTCTTTTTTTTTCTCTCGTGACCCTGCTTTGAGGGCAGCTCCTTGGATGAATATGGGATGGTTTGTCCTTTTATACAGGCGCACAAGGAATCACTGATGATATGCCAATTTGCACTGCCTCATTCTGGAGGTCGGGGAAAACCGGTGATTCTTAGCCCACTATACCACGCAGACCCCAACCACTCCAGACATTCTAATTGGCTGTGTTCTCTACAGCCAGATTTTCTGCTGTTAATTATATTTATTCCCACTTGTTGTCATGTGTAAGTTGAATGTCAAAATTTATATTATCTGTTATCCTGCACATTCTTTGATACCAAAGATCTCAATTATTTCATATACAATTTGCTGCTTATTTCGTTGTTACAGTGCTTAACTATTCTATTTTTAAATATAGCTTGTAAATCTTACATTACACATCTAATACTTGATATCTGCACATTATCTGGTACCAAATATTCTACTTACCGTGACTTTAGTATTGGCTTATTTCATTCCGTCAGTGCTTAACGATTCTGTTATAGTTTGTAAATCCTATTTCATACCTCTGATACTTGATATTGCACATTAACTAGTACCAACAATTCTACTTTCATTCCATCACAGTGCTTAACTGTTGTTCTATTGTTAAATATAGCTTGTAAATCCTTGTGACACATGTCAGCATTGCAGTTATAATGGTATATTCTACTCCAGAGCTTTACTCTAAATTATTACCACTTATCCTATTCTTAGAAATGATTTGTACATATGTTATACCTCAATTTATTTGGTATCCTGCACTTTCTTTGGTACCAAATATCCTCATTGCTTATGTTTACTGGTAATTCTTTTCATCCCAGAGCTTACCTCTTTATATTATTAACAATTATTGTAAGTGTTACAATAGTGTTTTTTTTATTTTTTTTATTGTTTTTACCAAAATTGAATTGGAAATGTGTGTGTGTGTGTGTGTAATGTTTGTATTTTTCTGTTATTTATATTTCAGTGATCTGACATCTTGTTTCAATGACAGTTACTGTACTTTGAAATGTGGAATTAAAACGCCAAATGGAAATTTGTCTGGTTTGATCAATCATTATTTTTGATAAATTGCATGCTATAAATATATATATATATATATATAAAAAGAAATATAAATAAATATATATATATATACATATACAATAAGCGGCGGCAGATCGTTCGAAAAAAGCGTTTGCCTCCGACGCTCCGCGGAAGGTCCGCCTTCGATATAACTGCGGCGGAACGGCAGATGGCCAGCGGGCCGGCTGCGGAACGAAGGCGGTAGGAAGGCGGCTGCCGCTTTTAAAAAGTCTTGAGTTCCAGATGCCAAAGTTGTAGTTTATTGAACACCAACAAACATGAGACCGGTCAGCTGTCCGTTCTGACTCATTTTCCGAAGTTCTCAGTTATATACCTTTTTGTTATCTTATTACCCACCATCTCTGACTAACGAGGTCACTGCCTTGTTTATTTCCCTCGCCCATCTAGAAACATACATCTTTGGTAGCCTCTCATATCTTGACCTCATGTTACAGTTCATGGATAGAGTACATCAACTCCTAGAAACATCTGCGTAAACAGCCATGTCCCCGTCAAATACTTTTTATCTTTGTCCTGCATTTTCAGTGCATTCCCACAATGGGCAGCCTTGTTTGCTCATACACATTATTATTTGAAAGAAAACACCAGCTGCAAAGATATAATATACTTACATTTATGCATTTGGCAGACGCTTTTATCCAAAGCGACTTACAGTGCACTTATTACAGGGACAATCCCCCTGGAGCAACCTGGAGTTAAGTGCCTTGCTCAAGGACACAATGGTGGTGGCTCGAACCAGCATCCTTCTGATCACCAGATTACCAGTTATGTGCTTAGACCACTACACCACCACCACTCCATAATACATTCAGCTTATTAGAACAAGACACCATTCATATAATAACTGATTAAAAGTATCTTTGAAAAGATACGTGCCAGCACAAAATAAACACACCAAGGACTCTCATCAGAATACTATTGATTAACAGAAACACATTTTGTTTTTGAAGAAATACATATTTTGTCTTTGAAGAAATACACCTGTTTTTCAAGGTTATATACCATATATCCCCCCCTCTGAGACTTATACAAGTCTCACACTCTATTTCCCTTAAACCAGAGTACGGTCACACAAGCCAGCCTGTCCCATTCTATCATGCAGCCAAAGTAGGCCACTCAGTCCACTATCCAATGCCATTTTTATGGGGCTGCACTCTGCAGAACTTGGGACCAAACCTCTCCCTCCACACTTGGCTAGGAAGGAGTAAAATATCCCAGTCCTCTAGCTATCACTGTTCCTGGGGGTGGGTGACAAAAATCAACTCATTTGTAATAAGCATTTGCATGCAACTGTAAAGCCTTGCGTGATGTAGAGTACAATTGATTATCCATTAAGTAGAAGATATATATACACACACTCACCTAAAGGATTATTAGGAACACCATACTAATACTGTGTTTGACCCCCTTTCGCCTTCAGAACTGCCTTAATTCTACGTGGCATTGATTCAACAAGGTGCTGAAAGCATTCTTTAGAAATGTTGGCCCATATTGATAGCATAGCATCTTGCAGTTGATGGAGATTTGTGGGATGCACATCCAGGGCACGAAGCTCCCGTCCCACCACATCCCAAAGATGCTCTATTGGGTTGAGATCTGGTGACTGTGGGGGCCATTTTAGTACAGTGAACTCATTTTCATGTTCAAGAAACCAATTTGAAATGATTCGAGCTTTGTGACGGTGCATTATCCTGCTGGAAGTAGCCATCAGAGGATGGGTACATGGTGGCCATAAAGGGATGGACATGGTCAGAAACAATGCTCAGGTAGGCCGTGGCATTTAAATGATGCCCAATTGGCACTAAGGGGCCTAAAGTGTGCCAAGAAAACCTCCCCCACACCATTACACCACCACCACCAGCCTGCACAGTGGTAACAAGGCATGATGGATCCATGTTCTCATTCTGTTTACGCCAAATTCTGACTCTACCATCTGAATGTCTCAACAGAAATTCCAGTCTTCAACTGTCCAATTTTGGTGAGCTCTTGCAAATTGTAGCCTCTTTTTCCTATTTGTAGTGGAGATGAGTGGTACCCGGTGGGGTCTTCTGCTGTTGTAGCCCATCCACCTCAAGGTTGTGCATGTTGTGGCTTCACAAATGCTTTGCTGCATACCTCGGTTGTAACGAGTGGTTATTTCAGGCAAAGTTGCTCTTCTATCAGCTTGAATCAGTCGGCCCATTCTCCTCTGACCTCTAGCATCAACAAGGCATTTTCGCCCACAGGACTGCCGCATACTGGATGTTTTTCCCTTTTCACACCATTCTTTATAAACCCAAGAAATGGTTGTGCATGAAAATCCCAGTAACTGAGCAGATTGTGAAATACTCAAGACCGGCCCGTCTGGCACCAACAACCATGCCACGCTCAAAATTGCTTAAATCACCTTTTTTTCCCCATTCTGACATTCAGTTTGGAGTTCAGGAGATTGTCTTGACCAGGACCACACCCCTAAATGCATTGAAGCAACTGCCATGTGATTGGTTGATTAGATAATTGCATTAATGAGAAATTGAACAGGTGTTCCTAGTAATCCTTTAGGTGAGTGTATGTGTATATATATATATATATATATATATATATATATATATATATATATATATATATATATATATGCTTTAACAAAACACTAGTAAAAGTAACATAGTAATATGCATCCTTCGTTGCCAGAGGAACTCACAGACAATTCCGGTAGCCTGGAGCGCTATCTGGTAGTTTGTTGGAGCAGACAGCGGGTTTTTAAACCACCAGTTGAGTCTATTTGCTCTTGCAGCCAAGCACTGAGGTGCTCGTCGCTCCTTTCTTCAAATATCTCCCTCACATGTCTTCTCTTGGCAATTATTTCACATGTATATTTTTCTTAAACATAATCATCAGCAACACTACTTCTACTTGATTAGGTACATTGTAATAAAGATGTACTTCATTAATCATTATAAGTAATTGGTTACATTGAGAGTAATAGGGGAATATGTCAAAAATAACAAACAAAACACCCTCTAACTCCTTTCTTGAATTGGTATCTATTCTGTTATGTAAAATGAAAGTACAATAGTCATGCTATCTCCCTTACTATCAAAAACATGAGAAAAGTGTTCAAAAATAAAATTCCCCTTAAATTCCAGTGTTATTTCTGGATTGCTTCTCAGTAAATCTCATCAAGTTCCATTGGTACAGTATCTAGTTTATATCCCTGTTCCCGGTGGTAGCATTGAAACAGTTACCATTTGTTTAGCCACGGTTCTAGCTACGGTTCTAGAATGGTCTCAGAATGGGTATAATACAACAAAACAATAATCCAAATAAGGTCATTCCTATAACTATTATTACACCTATTTTCATTAGCCCCATCTTCCATGAACCAAAAAGATCATCAAACCATGTCCCAACAAGCTGATCTCTACCTACATTAGATTTAACTTCCTTTCGCAGGTCATGCAGTTTCTTCATTGCCTGGGTAAAAGCTCCTTCTGGAGATGTATTATTTGGTATGTATGTACAGCAATCTGCTCCGAACATAACACATACTCCTCCTTTTTCTGCTAATAACCAATTCAGTGCTTGACGATTTTGCCATGCCATTTTACTAGTGGCTGCTAATTGGTCTCCTAATGCCGCCAGTGCCTTGTCAGTATAGTGTATAAATCTCTGTTGGTTATAGAATATAATTAATCCATTCTAAATGTGTGTCATATTTTATATGAACACTGACTCAAAGCCTGATTTAATCTCATCTCTAGCTTTAAACTTTTGAGGTATTCCTCTTGGTTGGCCAATTTCATCCAGGTAGACATCAGGATCTGGGGTGTACGCTCTTTTCACACTTGCTTTGCTGTGTCCTAAAGGTTTTGGTGCAGTTTGGATTTCAGAGGGGTCCCATTCTACCAGTTACTTCTTGTATTAGCCTTACTCTAGCGCACAGTCCTTTCCAGCCTTTAGGTAGTGCGGGTTTCAATTGACCTCAAATAACCAAAAATAGTCCGCTATAGTTTCCATTTGTTCCTCATGGATTTTTATTGCAGGCGATACTAGAGTTTGATTTTCACATCCTGTAAGGCAATGACCGACAACTTCACCTAGACATCCTGGAGTTATGTTTGCAGTAAAATTGTCCTAATGTTGCTGTTGTATATTGCGGTCCACTGAACCTAATCACATTATCATTAAAAAACATTTCATCATCTAAATGCCATATTACTGCGCAATTGCCCTTAAATTGTCCTACATTCGTTTTTCCTTTAGTTTTGTTAAAGCATTCATACTCCATTTGTCGATTTATTGTACATGATAATGGGCTCTCTTTTTTTCTCATTATCCACACGTACGTCTAATTTTCTGCATTCATCTCCCCACCCTATCATCTTATAATATTTATCATATTCCGGATGACCCAAGAATGCCAAACATTCTGCTGGGCAGAACACTGTTCTCCCTGTTTTACCACAATTTTTGGCATAATACTCAGCACAATGCTTGTAATCATACTGATTCTGGACTACTACCAATTTTGACAATATGCAAGTAATGTCAACTTATTAAACTTAATAGTAAATTTGTAGTTAACTTAATTTTTTTTGTTAATGTTCTATAAATTAATTAGTAACCTTACAAATTATTTATTAGTAGATTACTCTATTAAGTCAATTAACTTAAATTTAATACAATTTGTTCACTTTACATCTGAAATACCACTAATCTCAACATGAGTTTACTGTATCACTTTTAAGTGGTGTACACTTAAAATACTACGTGCAATCGGTTTCCACATTCTCTTTAAGTAAACTGAACATAATTTTTCTAGTTCAAATAACACACTTAAGTTTGAAATTCTCAACTGTTTATTTGCATAATAAACAGCTGAAACTCTAAGAACAACACAATAAAAAAAATATCTGTTCTCAAGACTTAGACCTCTTGCAGCACTCTGCTGCTTGACAACATAATATCTGGACCATAAACAAGGTCTAGAGCATTTGCAGAACAGGCACTCTGCAAACTCCAAAAAAGTATTTATTTAATAAAAAAAAAAAGAAAAAGAGCCTTTACAATTTGGAAAAACCTGCATGTGTCTTTGGAAAGATTCTTAAACTGAACTGTAATTACAGCAAAATATGCCAGAAACAAGTTCAGCTTAAAAGACCATTTTTAAGGGTTTGGAGACCCTTAAAAGACAGAAATGTCTTTTTTGTCCAAAAGACAGAACTACCCACTGAATAAAATCAAATGTGTTCCTCATTGTCTTTGGATGGTCTAAATTTAGAACAAAGCAAAGTGGAGACATACAGGATGTGGCAAATTTGGGACATCATCCATGACAATTCTTCCCTCCATTGCATCCACGTTGAGGGCATGTGGACGTTTGGCAGGCTTGCCTTCAGGTAAAACTGTGAGCAGTCCAACATCTAATTCGCTGAAACCTGCATCTACATCTGAATCCTATAAGAGAATGAAAAATAGGAAGTGTGAATTTCTGTTCAGTGCTGGATATATTCTAGTGACCATGGTCTGTTCATTAACCAAAACTTTAAACTTCATTCATTTTTGTTAACCACAGCAGGTGTACAAACATCAAGCACAAGGAAATGTAATCAAGCTTTAAATCATGAAAGAGAGGACAAGATTTACAGTTACAAAACAGAACATATTGTTTCAGAAGACATTGATGAAATCACTCATCATAAGGGTGAATTATAATTTTTGGGTGAACTATTCCTTTAAACTTTGTTTTCTAGTTTACTGTATCATATTGCATGTCTTCAGAAGACTTGGAAAATCACAAGTTCAATGGAATACTTTATTGTACTTTTACATTGATCTGAATTATTAAAGGGCTAGTTCACCAAAAATGTATTCACCAATTCAAGCAATTCTAGGTGTATATGACTTTATTCTTTCAGCCAAACACAGAGTTATATTAAAAAATATCCTGACTCTTCCAAGCTTTATAATGGGAGTGAATGGAACCTTAGATTTTGAAGCCCAAAAAAGCACATCCATCCATCATAGAAGTAATCCATACAACTCCAGGGGGTTAATCAAGGCCTTTTGAAGTTATGCGCTTTTTTATGAAACATATCCATATTATAACTTTATAAACTATTATCACTGGCATCCGGTAACACCGTCCGCACGCTCACAATAGAGTCGAGTTCCGGCGTATGATGTAGGCGTAGCATAAGCTCCAGTGATAAGTGACAAACGCGAAAGCGCAGCGGATAGAGAAAGCCAGTGAACGGCCGTGACCAGAAGCCAGTTATTACAGTTCATAAAGTTATAAATATGGATATTTTTCTTGCAAAAATGCATCACTTCGCTTTAGAAGACCTTTATTAACCCCCTAGAGCTGTATGGATGATTTTTTTAATGGATGGATGGATGCGCTTTTTTGGGCTTCAAAATCGAATGTACCATTCAATCCCATTTTTAAGCTTGGAAGAGATAGTGATTGTGTATGGCTGAAAGACCATATACACCTAGGATGGTGTGAGGGTGAGTAAATTATGGGATAATCTTTTTAAATAATACATTTTTGGGTGAACTAACCCTTTAAGAACACAGAATTGAATTTACAGTATATTTTATTGCATCAATTTAATTTAAAATCACCAATGTCACAAATCAGAAGTATAAACAGTGATAAAAATACTTACGAAACTCATCTTGAAAAATTACTCTGGGTCATCCCCAAGAGGATTGGAAGACCCTGAAGCACTGCAGTGCAAACATTTGTTACATCAGATGACTACGAAAAAGTAGATACAGGTAGATATGAGGGTAACAGTCATAGCCAAATCATGATTTAAAGATGACAATCACAAAGAAATACCTTGAGTCAACATGATGCATAATTTCATCAAGTGTTCTTCCCTGATTTCCTCCTTTTCTCCGAAATTTTCAGTCAAACATACAGAATGCGTATCCAACACTGCATAGAACTCAGATCTCAGATTTTCCCCAAATATGCGATTGAAGTTTGCAAAGACCTGAGCAAAAATATGGAGAGGTTATTAACATTCAAATACACAATTCATAGAAAGAAACTCTGGGATTTGGAGGAGGAAAACAACCTGGCTTTCTGTGAAAAGTGCTGGCCACTTCTCCAAGATTTCACAGACATGTCACTGTCATGCACATTAACGTGAAGAGTCATCGACATGGCAAACTAAAATTATAAAACAAAGAAAAAAGGATATTATACGCTGCCAAATGTTAGGGGTATTTATTAGAGAAGGCTTAACAACTTGCAGTGAATGCAAACTGCACAACTCATAAGAGAGCAAATGCTCAACCATGCAGTCTATGGTTTGCAGAGGAACATTATGTCAGTGATGATTGCCAAGATTTTCTCAATCTACATGAACTTGGGCAAAACTGAACAACATCCAACTGAAACCTCCATGTCTGGGCAGTACTTAATGCCATCAATGTAAACACTGGATAAAACAAGTGTGGTACTACAATTAGGACTCCACAGCTGCAGATATTCCTGAACATTGTCAGAAAAGTTTGTGACAGGTGAACTACACACTCTGTCCTTTATAATCTTGGCTTGAAAAAAGAAATGGCATCCATGTGATAGGCAATTGCCATTTGATGCTTCTTGGCCAGCATTAAGGGGAAATGTTTTAAATGTTTTGCAATACGGATCACTTTCTTGAAGAACTTATTTTCCCCCTCAAATCAAATTGTCCATAGATTTCTCAACAGCCCATACATTCCTCAAGTTTTGGTTGGAAATTGATTTTTGATAAAAAATACTTTTAATACATAGAATGACATGGACACTCATGTGTAAATGCAGAACTTACATTTCCACTGCATAGCAGGTCATCATCTGGTACTCTTCAAATAATAATAATAATAGTTAATCCATCACTCAAAAGTAAAAGAAACACAATCAGATGCATGTGTTTCTTCAAATTGTGGGCCACTTACAATGTTGGACAATGACTAAAATGGAAACAGGTATTAAAAAGAAAGCCTGCTGAAGTTTCTGTGCTGATTTATATTAAATAAGATATGCATAATACTAATAATGATAATAATACTCTACTTGAAAAGGTGGCGGTGATGGGGTCTGCTAAAGACTCGCTGATAAACTAAATTGAAAAGTACCTCAGAATTACGGCAGACTACCGTAATAATCATAATAAGCAATCATTTTATTTTCGCGGCAATCGGCTTGACTGGAGTTCACCACACATCATTGCGTTTTTAAATTAGAAACGTCACGTATCAAATTAAAAAGAGTTACTTTAAAATAACCAGGATCAAGATGTCGTGGTCTGTTACATCCATTTGTACTTTGTCTGGATTGCACTCTCTCTAGGGTGAATGCATCAATGTCAGTCTGCCCAGTCTTCATTTCAAACTACTCCAGTACTCCTATACTCGTGCCCATCAAAAACATACATTTCTAAATTATTTAATATGCAACCAGTCAGTTAATTTTACAGATATGAAGCGGGCAAAGACTAGTTTTAACAGAAATGCCTTCAAATAACGCGTAGTGAATAACGTGTTTGTGCAAGTTCTTAACATGAGCTAATACGTCACACAAAACAGCATGAAAACAACAAAGTACAAAAAGCTCTATCAAGTATTAAGAGTATTAAACAAATAAAGCAGAAATTGAGTTTTAAATCAAAATATATTACCTTGCATTTACCAAAGAAGAACGTTGAATCCTCAGTCCATGTGCTTCTGCGCTGTGTGTGGGCGGGGAAATGCCGTCAGGTGCGCATGCGCACTGGACGGCCAGTCTTGAACATTGGAGACATATCCAGCTGCAGACCCACAGCACCACCAGTTTCAGAACCCCAGTTTCAGAACCCCAGCGCCAGAACCTGAAGTGAGGGGCGGAGTTATTGACAATGAGACAAGCATGGCGGAGAGCATGGTGAGTTGTGTAACGTTTTTGACATCATTTTGTGAAAAATTATCGCATATATTAAGTTGTAAATGAGCCTTGCGGTGACGTTTTGAAGACATCTTGTGAAGGTGTTAAAGTGTTTGTTCCACGTTCCTCTGTTATATGCATTGTTTGTGATTTAATGTTACCTTATAGTTGAGTTTTTTTTTTACGTTGAGATTATTGTGTGGTGCTTTCATCTCTTATAGAGACATTTCGAATGAATGAAGACCACAAGGAAAAGGCCCGCAACAATCTCCTGGAACAGTCAGAAGCTTCCAGAGAGCCCTTTCTATTTCATTTTGTGTTCAGGGATGACATGGAGTTATTTTAGCAAGAATGTAAGGACAAAATGGGCCTGAGAGTGAATTCCTCATTTGATACATTTTAAGTTTAATTTATACAGGATTGTCATGATAAAATGGGCCTAGGGGTAAATTGGTCATTTGTTGTATATATTTTTATTGTTTCTTTTAAAATTATGCTGAATTTTCTCTCTTTTTAGTTTTTTGACATGTTTTATTTTACATAAAGAAAAATGCATGCTGCACATGTTCTTGTGAAATAAAGTATATTTTATATAAAATGCCCATAAGTTTCAAGCATTTTTTTTCACCATCATGATCAGGAAGTAACTCTCATAATACAATGAAACGGATAACTATATACAATTATATTACACAAGATCAATGTTTTAAAATGCTTATTGTACTGTACCTTAAAGAATCATTATAACATACGTATAAAGTATGATGTTTCGTTTGTAATAAAAGCAAAGTACTCTCCAAAACATTAGGTGGGGCTACTCGGTTTTGAACGTAAGCTCCGCCCCTCACTTCAGGTTCTGGCGCTGGGGTTCTGAAACTGGTGGTGTAGCCTACTCTCCAAAACGTTAGGTGGCGCTACTCGGTTTAGAACGTAAGCTCCGCCCCTCACTTCAGGTTCTGGCGCTGGGGTTCTGAAACTGGTGGTGCTGCGGGTCTGCAGCTGGATACTATTGGGGAACATTTTGAGTAGTGAGTTAGTTAGTTATGGGAGCTATGTATTCGAAAATGTCAGCAACAATTACAATTTTCAAAAACTCAACATTTTGGTTAAATTTGGTTAAAAATATTTCCGCCTCCAAACTACTATTACTATAGGTACCAAAAAATAGCAGGATCTATTAAAAATGTATAATTTAAACTCCAGATGGGAGGCAGTTACACCAACCTAGAAACACCAAGAAAGAATCAAGCAAAAAATTATAATTTTTGGAACAGCTACGCATTTTTATTTTTTCTTGCTGAAACGCTCATAGTTACACTTGCGTAATATACTAAAATATATTTTTAAATAAAGTGCAAATAAATACACTTTTAAAAAATAAACTGAATTTTCACAAGTATATTTATCAAAAATATATTTTTAGAAAATATATATATTTATCAAATCAAATCAAATCACTTTATTGTCACACTACTGTTTACAGTAAGTGCAACAGTAGGTGAAAGTCTTGTGTGCAGTTCCGAATAACATAGTACCAATAAACAACATATTTACACAACACAATTTACATAACAAATGTACACATACTTACACAACACAATATACAATGTACAGTAAACAATACACACAATATAGAATACACATACAATAAAAATAAAAATTAAGGGTAAGGGTATATAAAATATATATATATATACAGTAGTTGAATTGGGGAGAATATATTTGACAGTCCAGTGTGAGATAATAGATTATAGATTAATAAAGTGCAGTGCTGATTGTTGATCGTGAGAGATCACGTGTTCAAAAGTCTGATTGCTTAGGGGAAGAATCTATCATGTAGTCGGCTGGTGCGGTCCTGACGCTGCGATACCGCCTGCCTGATGGTAGCAGTGAGAGCAGCCCATGACTCGGGTGGCTGGAGTCTCTGATGATCCTCCGAGCTTTTTTCACACACCGCCTGTTATAGATGTCCTGGAGGGAGGGAAGCTCACCTCCGATGATGTTTCTGGCAGTTCGCACCACCCTTTGCAGGTCTTTGCGTTTGTGGGCAGTGCTATTGCCGTACCAGGCGGTGATGCAGCCAGTCAGGATGCTCTCTAAAGTGCTGGTGTAGATCCGTGTGAGGATGTGGTGGTTCATTCCAAACTTCCTCAGCCGTCTCAGGAAGAAGAGGCGCTGCTGAGCCTTCTTCACAACGTCCTCAGTGTGGACGGACCATGTGAGTTCCTCAGTAATGTGGACACCGAGGAAATTGAAACTGCGGACTCTCTCCACCGGTGCTCCATTAATGGTGATGGGGCTGTGTTCTTTGTCATTCCTCCTGAAGTACACCACAAGCTCCTTGGTCTTACTGACGCTGAGGGAGAGGTTGTGCTCCTGACACCAGTGTGTCAGAGTTTGCACCTCCTCTCTGTAGGCTGTTTCATCATTGTCAGTGATCAGACCTACCACCGTCGTATCGTAAATGATGGCATTGGAGCTATGTGTTGCCACACAGTCATGTGTGTATAGGGAATAGAGGAGTGGGCTGAGAACACAGCCCTGCGGGGCTCCTGTGTTGAGGGTCAGTGATGATGAGGTGTTGCTGCCCATTCTAACCACCTGACGTCTGCCTGACAGGAAATCCAGGATCCAGCTGCACAGCGAGCTGTTTAAGCCCAGAGCCCGGAGTTTCTCATCAAGCTTGGAGGGCACTATGGTGTTGAATGCTGAGCTGTTTTTTATTAATATTTATATATATTATATATATATATATGGCCCTGCGATGGACTGGCGACCTGTCCAGGGTGTCCCCTGCCTTTCAGCCCAATGTTAGCTGGGATAGGCTCCAGCCCCCGCGACCCTGTACACAGGATAAGCGGTTGACGATGGATGGATGGATGGATATATATATATATATATATATATATATATATATATTTATACAAGGAAGAGGGCGGGGTGTGCGTAGCCACTGTCCGGCCCTGCCCTCCTCCTTGACACAATATATTTTTATAAAAACACTGGACATTAACACTTAGTTAACAAATTTTAAACCATGACTTGCACGGCACACAAATAACTAATATTGGCATTATATTCATGTTGTATAGCCAAAGGGGAACTGGCGCCCACAGTGAGCCTGCTTTCTCCCAAGGTTATTTTTCTCCATTAACCAACATCTTATGGAGTTGTGTTTTCCTTGCCACAGTCACCTTGTCAGTGTCTATAATGTTGATGAGTCATCATTGAGTAATTAGATAAAATATGATTGTTAATTGTGTAAAAAATAAGTAATTAAATAATAATTTTATTTATAACCCCAGTGAGCAAGCCGAAGGCGACTGTGACAAGGAACACAAAACTCCATAAGACGTTGGTTAATGGGAGAAAAATAACCTTGGGAGAAACCAGACTCACTGTGGGGGCCATTTCCCCTCAGGCTAACATCATGAATATAATGACATTACTACTTATGTATAGTGCAAGTCGTGGTTTAAAATGATTAAACTAAGTAAGTGTTAAGGGCCAGTGTTTAAACAAAGATTTTGTATGAACTGTAAGATTAATGACAATGTCTTTGTAGTCCATCCTGGATTAACTGCAGAAGTTCACATTGATGCAATTGTCCTAGTTAATTGGCTGATGAAGGGTTTTGTTGGCAATTATTTGATGGTATATGTATCCCATTTCAACAGTATTGTCCATCAATAGGCTGAGGTGATGCAGGCAGTGATCAGTGAGGTGCATCGCAGTTCAACCTGGCCGGTAATTTTGGTGAGGTTCGGTGTGGTCCATCCTAAATCCAAGGTTCAGACAATGGCATATGAAGTATCCCATATCTTATGATTGGAGTTGGCATCAGTTCATCCTCTGAAGTCCATCATAATGGACTGAAGTGATGTTTGTCTGGCACCGGCTGCATTTAGTCATCATCATTCAGTGACTCGTAGCAGTGAAGTCCAACATGAAACAGAAATAGTGCTGGATCCAGCCGGTTCTGGTGACCTCAGGATAGGAGTCCCGAGGATGAGACAGGGAAACAAATAAAATAAGCATAGATGCAATTCAAAATTCGGAATCATGATATCATCTTGGTGAAAGCTAGTGACATTTTGAATGTATGTTTTAAAACCCCCCTATGAAAATTCAAATTTGTGGCACAAGGTTAGTGTTCATGATGTTTCTGACCAACTCCTCTGTTCTTTATCATCTCACATCAGCCTTCACTTGTCTTTCTAATGAGAATTATAAAAAGTATAAATCAACCTTTGAAGCAATGTACATTAAATGTAAAATGTTGCCAGGATTGAGCAAAATATATATAATTTTTATTTAATTTTTACACAGTAAAATAACAGTATAGCACTGCATTGTGGGTTATAATGGTGAAATACCCATAACCCTTTGTGCTTGAATAGGTATGTACACTGGTGGCCAAAAGTTTGGAATAATGTACAGATTTTGCTGTTTCAGAAGGAAACTGGTATTTTAATTCACCAAAGTGGCATTCAACTTATCAAAAAGTATAGTCAGGACATTCCTGATGTAAAAAACAGCACCATCACTATTTGAAAAAAGTCATTTTGATCAAATCTAGAGAGGCCCCATTTCCAGCAGCCATCACTCCAACATCTTATCCTTGAGTAATCATGCTAAATTGCTAATTAAGTACTAGAAAATCACTTGCCATTATATCAAACACTGCTGAAAGCTATTTGGTTTGTTAAATTAAGCTTTTTTTTTCTTTCTTTGTGTTTTTTTTTTTTTGTTGCCACAGTATGCAATAGACTGGCATTACTTAAGGTCAATATTAAGTAAAAAAAGAAAAATGGCAAAATGGCGCAAAAGAAACAGCTTTTCTAGAAACTCATCAGTCAATCATTGTTTTGAGGAATGAAGGCTAAACAATACTTGAAATTGCCAAAAAACCGATGTCATACAAAGGTTTACAATACAGTCTTCAAAAAACAAAGGACAACTAGTTCTTACAAGGAGAGAAAGAGATGTGGAAGGCCAGATGTACAACTAAAAAGAGGATACATACATCAGTCTCTAGTTTGAGAAATAGACACCTCATTTGTCCTCAGCTGACAGCTTCATTGAATTCTACTCACTCAACACCAGTTTAAGACTCAGGGGTGCAGGCCTTATGGGAAGAATTGTAAAGAAAAGTCACTTTTGAAACAGAAAAATAAACAGAAAATGTTAGAGTGGGCAAAGAAACACAGACATTGGAGAATAGATAATTGAAAAAGAGTGTGATGGATCTTAACCCCATTGAGATTTGTGTGATCAGCTAGACTGTAAGGTGCGTGAGAAGTGCCCGACAAATGCTACAGGAATCTCGGGATAAAATGTCACCTGAGTATCTGGACAAACTGACAGCTAGAATGCCAAGAAGCTGTCATTGTTGCACGTGGAGGATTGTTTTGATGATAACTCTTTGAAGTAGTTTAATAAGTTCTGATTTTTTTTTCAAAGTGTAGCAAATCACAGTAATAATGTCCTGACTATACATTGTGATCAGTTGAATGCCACTTTGGTGAATAAAAGTACCAATTTCTGTACATTATTGCAAACTTTTCGCCGCCAGTGTATGCTTGGCCAATGCATTGGTTACAGTAACTTGATGACAAAACTGCTGCCAGTTCTTTGCTGTTTTTTACAGGAAAATCTTTAACAGTGTAGGCTGAGCTGAGGGAGCCAGTTCCCCTCTGGCTTTACAATATGAATACAATGCCAACGTTTGTACCATTTTTGTTTTATTTGTTTAAACTGAGTAGATGTTGATGGGCAATTTTTAAAACTAAAGGATATTGATTGAACTGTATTCAAGATTAAGTGTCTATGAAGCGAAATGTATTTATTTGGAGTAAAACAAATAAAGCCTAACAGCCACTACATTACAGCTTTCATGTTTTTGGGTTTCTTTTGAGTAGGAGGAACTAGAAAGCTTTTTGCCATCAAGATCCAACATAGAAGGAGACAAATACAGACAAAATATTGCGAAAAATGATACAAGCTAAATTTAAAGACATCCCACAGAAGAATCAAGACTGTAATTGATGCTAAAGGACTTTGTTCAAATGATAAACAGGGAAATGTGTGTAATGTTTGTTTACAAAGATGTTCATTAATGTTTAGTAATTAATTTACATGTGTATTATAATTTACAATAATTTAAATGCAGTTATGGCAACATGCATAAAAAACGGATCTCTCAAACAATTCTTGCCACGTTAACTAGCATATTATTCCTAATAATCGCAATTATTTATAGTTATTTTATTCCAAAACATATTGTTATCTGCTTCACAGCTGTCTACTTTACTTGTAGGTAATGTACATTTTCATATGTTACTAATGCTGAATAAGTGTTATTAACCTTTTATAACATGTGAGGTAAAATGGCTTTGGCAAGTATTGAATGAAATCACCTTTTTAAAGTGTTCATAAAACACTTTAATGCCAGTGACTCCTCTATCTAACTGCAATGATACCTCAGCAGAAATCATCATGAGTGGAGATGTGCCTCTGCAGGCCTGCAGCAGGGCACACATGCCTGAGACAAAGCTGTGTCTCAGGAAGAGATATAGCACCTGGAGGCATGGCCAAAATTCAGCAGAGAGAAGAAAATACCCTGTGCCAGTGAGATCAGGGCCTGTAGAAACAAGCATTCCAAAGTACTTTCAGTGTCAAATTTCTTCTGTAGCCTTCAGCAAGGGTAGGAATCAGGAATGACCTTATACAAGACTAAATGTACCTGTTCACAGCTGTCGCTTTCTTACTGGCAACTATAAGGACAGACATCTAAAAACACACACAACTCTTGCTAATTCAACTGAGGTCAAGGTTTTGCTGCACATATCCATATATGGGTTTTTCATCAACTTTGGATATTTTCATGTCCCAGGGGTTGATTTTGTTCAAATTAACATATTTTTTCTTCTTTTCTTTTTGCTATATGAAGGTCACATTAAAACTGAAATAGAAACTTTTTTTTTAACCAGGCCTTCATCTTTTAATTATGGTACTTTATGTATAGGTTTGAATGTTTTAGCCATGTCCCAGACTTTCAATATTAAACTATTAAAAGATCCATTACCGGAAAGTGTGAATTTGAAATGTCAATTGAATATGTATTGTGTGAAAATTATTTAAATACATTTTTAGATCAACATTTCATTTAGTCCGCATTCATTTCAACAACACCAAACAATTTTGCCCCAAAAAAAAAAAAAATATATATATATATATATATATATATATATATATATATATATATATATATATATATATATATATATATATATATATATATGTATATATATATATATATATATATATATATATACACTCACCTAAAGGATTATTAGGAACACCATACTTTAGGGCAGTGGTGGCTCAGTGCCTGAGGCTCAGGGTTACTGACCAGAAGGATAGGGGTTCAAGCCCCAGCACCACCAAGATGCCACTGTTGGGCCCTTGAGCAAGGCCCTTAACCCTATCTGCTCCAGGGGTGCTGTATCATGGCTGACCCTGCACTCTGACCCCAGCTTAGCTGGGATATGTGAAAACTAATAAATTTCACTGTATATGCAAAAAAAAACCTGTGTGTATAATGTGTGACCACAATAAAGGATTCTTCTTCTTCTAATACTATTTGACCCCCTTTCGCCTTCAGAACTGCCTTAATTCTACGTGGCATTGATTCAACAAGGTGCTGAAAGCATTCTTTAGAAATGTTGGTCCATATTGATAGGATAGCATCTTGCAGTTGATGGAGATTTGTGGGATGCACATCCAGGGCACTGAGCTCCTGTTCCACCACATCCCAAAGATGCTCTATTGGGTTGAGATCTGGTGACTGTGGTGGCCATTTTAGTACAGTGAACTCATTGTCATGTTCAAGAAACCAATTTGAAATGATTCAAGCTTTGTGACATGGTGCATTATCCTGCTGGAAGTAGCCATCAGAGGATGGGTACATGGTGGCCATAAAGGGATGGACATGGTCAGAAACAATGCTCAGGTAGGCCGTGGCATTTAAACGATGCCCAATTGGCACTAAGGGGCCTAAAGTGTGCCAAGAAAACATCCCCACACCATTAAACCACCACCACCAGCCAGCACAGTGGTAACAAGGCATGATGGATCCATGTTCTCATTCTGTTTACGCCAAATTCTGACTCTACCATCTGAATGTCTCAACAGAAATCGAGACTCATCAGACCAGGCAACATTTTTCCAGTCTTCAACTGTCCAATTTTGGTGAGCTCTTGCAAATTGTAGCCTCTTTTTCCTATTTGTAGTGGAGATGAGTGGTACCCGGTGGGGTCTTCTGCTGTTGTAGCCCATCCGCCTCAAGGTTGTGTGTGTTGTGGCTTCACAAATGCTTTGCTGCATACCTCGGTTGTAATGAGTGGTTATTTCAGGCAAAGTTGCTCTTCTATCAGCTTGAATCAGTCGGCCCATTCTCCTCTGACCTCTAGCATCAACAAGGCATTTTCACCCACAGGACTGCCGCATACTGGATGTTTTTCCCTTTTCACACCATTCTTTGTAAACCCTAGAAATGGTTGTGCATGAAAATCCCAGTAACTGAGCAGATTGTGAAATACTCAGACCGGCCCGTCTGGCACCAACAACCATGCCACACTCAAAATAGCTTAAATCACCTTTCTTTCCCATTCTGACATTCAGTTTGGGGTTCAGGAGATTGTCTTGACCAGGACCACACCCCTAAATGCATTGAAGCAACTGCCATGTGATTGGTTGATTAGATAAAATTGCATTAATGAGAAATTGAACAGGTGTTCCTAATAATCCTTTAGGTGAGTGTATATATATATATATATATATATATATATATATATATATATATATATATATATATATATATATATATATATCTTTAAGTAATATTTGAAAAAATCCAAGAAAAATCAAGGTAAATATCATATGTGAGCAAAGTATTTGTATCGGGCGCCATGTCCAATCAAGCTGTAATCTTTTTAAATTACACAAAAAGTGTGAAATTGTTTTGTGAAATTAGCCATAGCAAGATGCTAATTTTTATTTGAAAAACTTTAAAAATCACAGAAATTACACAAATCACCCACAGGTGATTTGTGAAATTTCTGTGATTTTTAAAGTGGAAAAATAATAGTACAAGCCATGTTTCAGCGGTGACAAAAAGGCGACGAATGGCATGTATAGCAGCAGTAAGGAGGCCCAAGATTACCTTCGATAACACTCCACCACACATGATGGTGTGTTCAAAGCATTTTCACAAAGGTAAGTTACATTACTCTCTGTAAATGTTATTTTGTGGACAAATAACCAGCGTGTTTTGTTTGATGCATATAAATACACATTTGAACAAAAATTACATTTAAAAAAAATAAAATAAATAAATATATATATATATATATCGTTATTTCACACACAACAGCCTCTAGAATGTACTTTGAATGGTGCCAAAAACAAGAAGACTGGTTTGATCTGACAAAGTCTATGGTAACTCTATTCTGAGATGCGGGTTGGTGCTGTTTTGGCAGCACATGGGGGACCTACACAATATTAGACAGGTGGATTTAATGTTGTGGCTGATCGATGTATATATACATACATACATACATACATGGGTGAGACAGCAGAAGACTGTTTAATGAAGAACCTCCAATGTCTAATTCATATACAGTCTATTTTTTTTTAATTAGTGCAATCACACACAATTGCCTGGTCAGCCCTTCTATAACTCAAATACTTGTAGATGATAGATTTGTGAAGAAGAAACCATGAAAAATAAATACAAATAAATTGTCAAGTTACCAATGTGGTTTCATGGTTTTATTCAAGTTAAAAATATAATTTAGCATAATTTAATAAACCTGACCTGACAGCATGAAGTTACACCAATGAAAGTATGTTTGTAGGTTATGATTAGAAAGAAATAACTTCAGGTAACAACAGCACAGTTTCATTTTTTACAGAGAAAGAAAGAGATAGAGAATGAGGCAGAAAATGACAAAAAAAGAAAAAAGGTGCTAACCTTTGATTTTTGACTGGAGAGTTGAGGTAAACTCACAGTTCAGGTTGTCATTGTTTAGTTGGAATTCCACTGCAGACGTTTTGCAAAGAAACTGTTCTTGTTTCAGATTCAAACTCTCATCCAGGATTTCTGCTGGAAGATCCTAGCTCATTTGTCATTTCAGTCTCCTCTAAACTCAAATCTCAGTGTGTGTGAAAAAGAAACATAGCTGCCGGTTCTGTCATGGATCCTCCCCATGTTCTCCTATAGAGATTGCTAATGTGACGTCATCGTGACATATTACCAGTGGTGAACGCAAAGCATTTTGGGAATCCGCGGCACAAACAGAAGGCGCCAGACTTGATTGCATGGAGGGAAGAACGCAGTGTTCAAGGTGCCGTCTACCTGCTGTGTTATAAACTGCAATAGTCGTTCTCACGATAGAAGTGGCATAAAGCTTAAGAACGGAAAATCCTTTTATCGTTTTCCAGCATGGAAAAATAATAGTACAAGCCATGTTTCAGCGGTGACAAAAAGGCGACGAATGGCATGGATAGCAGCAGTAAGGAGGCCCAAGATTACCTTCGATAACACTCCACCACACATGATGGTGTGTTCAAAGCATTTTCACAAAGGTAAGTTACAATTACTCTCTTTAAATGTTATTTTGTGGACAAATAACCAGCGTGTTTTGTTTGATTTAACCAGACCATTAGATCTGACGTTAAGCCAATGTTAACTGATAACTAGCATGAAATGGCTAGAAAATGAGCTTAAGTTACCAATGTACTAAAGCGTAACGTTAATCAGTTTTAAATATTGTACATCTAGGCTACATAGCAATTTATTTGGTGACTGTGTTTGCAGGCAAACCTGCCTATGAAATGATGGAGTGTGATCCTGACTGGGCCCCTTCTCTGTACCTCGGCCATACTTAATATTATTATAATTAGTGGTGCTTGCAAAGCATCACTATTGTAATCTCACATACTTATTATTATTTTTATTAGTGGTGCTTGCAAAGCATCACTATTGTAATCTCACATACTTATTATTATTTTTATTAGTGGTGCTTGCAAAGCATCACTATTGTAATCTCACATACTTATTATTATTTTTATTAGTGGTGCTTGCAAAGCATCACTATTGTAATCTCACATACTTATTATTTAGTGGTGCTTGCAAAGCATCACTATTGTAATCTCACATACTTATTTTTCTTCTTTTTATTAGTGGTGCTTGCAAAGCATCACTATTGCAATCTCACATACTTATTATTATTTTTATTAGTGGTGCTTGCAAAGCATCACTATTGTAATCTAAAATACTTATTATTATTTTTATTAGTGGTGCTTGCAAAGCATCACTATTGTAATCTCACATACTTATTATTTTTATTAGTGGTGCTTGCAAAGCATCACTATTGTAATCTCACATAGTTATTATTACACCCATCTAGTTTTTATTTATTTATGTATTAGTGGTGCTTGCAAAGCATCACTATTGTAATCTCACATACTTATTATACTTTTTATTAGTGGTGCTTGCAAAGCATCACTATTGTAATCTCACATACTTATTTTTATTTTTCTTCTTTTATTATTATTCTATCTCGTAACAAAACTTCGGCACCTAACTCGTCCCACGACCGTTTGGCGTAGACCCACAAATGAGGTGTCAAATCGAACGGCCTATTGAGGACACGTGTGCTATGACTTTTATAAGCGATCGAGTGCGGTATTTGCCCCAGGGGCAAAAAAGCGGCGAAAAATCCCATAGACTTAACATTGAGACAAACTTTGAGCGTCACAGCTCCGAGCGAGGATTTCACAGAAGCGTGTGATTTGCCACATTTGAAGAGGCTGGCAGGCTCTGTAAGAGCATACCTCAATATGGGGTAAAAGTTGCACCCCTGGGGGCAGGAGCTGCCCAAAAATGCCCCAATTGACTTATAATGGTGTAGGACGGCCCATGAAATGAAAAGGCATAGGGATTTGTATTGAACATAGCTCTGGATCACAGTGTCATAGAGACGAGGGGTGGGCTCATTTTACTCAGACGACCAATCAGTCTCTCAGGATCATTGTGAAGCTATCAAGCCACGCCCTAGCAACCATTAAGAGCACCTTAGCAACAAGTCCCATAGACTTCTATTGAAACAGATCAAAGGGATATCTCCGGATAGAAGTGTCATAGAAACACAAGGGTGGTCTCGTTTGACTCGGGACAGCAAACAGCCAATCATGCATCAAATCAACACTTCCTAGCCCCTCCCTAGCAACCATTGTCGAGCACCTTAACAACCAAAATCCATAGAGGGATATCTTCCATTCTGAATGTCACAGAGGCATGGGAGTTGGTTTATATCATTCATACTGACAAGCAGCCTTTGGAGATTCATGATTGGCAGCTGCCAAGCCACTCCTAGCAACTAAACAGAGTACCCTAGCAACCGTTTAGCAGTAACTATATCTCTGCACCAGAAAATCAGAGAGACTTCTGGGTTGATTTATTTCAATCAGGATGGCAAGGAGACTTGATTAGTATCACTATGGTAACTGCCTAGCAACCAGATGGGGTTACCCTAGCAACCGAGTAACAAATCACATATCTCTGCATCAGAAAAGCGTAGAGACTTCGGGTTGACTTATTTCAATCAGGATGGCAAGGACACTTCATTAGTATCACTATGGTAACTGCCTAGCAACCAGATGGGCTTACCCTAGCAACCGAGTAACAAATCACATATCTCTGCATCACAAAAACATAGAGACTTCGGGTTGACTTATTTCAATCAGGATGGCAAGGACACTTCATTAGTATCACTATGGTAACTGCCTAGCAACCAGATGAGCTTACCCTAGCAACCGAGTAACAAATCACATATCTCTGCATCAGAAAAGCGTAGAGACTTCGGGTTGACTTATTTCAATCAGGATGGCAAGGACACTTGATTAGTATCACTATGGTATCTGCCTAGCAACCACATGGGCTTACCCTAGCAACCGAGTAACAAATCACATATCTCTGCATCACAAAAACATAGAGACTTCCGGGTTGACTTATTTCAATCAGGATGGCAAGGAGACTTGATAAGTATCACTATGTTAACTGCCTAGCAACCAGATGGGGTTACCCTAGCAACCGAGAAACAAATCACATATCTCGGCACCAGAAAAGAGTACAGACTTCGGGTTGATTTATTTCAATCAGGATGGCAAGGACACTTGATTACTATCACTATGGTAACTGCCTAGCAACCAGATGGGGTTACCCTAGCAACCGAGAAACAAATCACATATCTCGGCACCAGAAAAGAGTACAGACTTCGGGTTGATTTATTTCAATCAGGATGGCAAGGAGACTTGATTAGTATCACTATGGTAACTGCCTAGCAACCAGATGGGGTTACCCTAGCAACCGAGTAACAAATCACATATCTCTGCATCAGAAAAGCGTAGAGACTTCGGGTTGACTTATTTCAATCAGGATGGCAAGGACACTTGATTAGTATCACTATGGTAACTGCCTAGCAACCAGATGGGGTTACCCTAGCAACCGAGTAACAAATCACATATCTCTGCATCAGAAAAGCGTAGAGACTTCGGGTTGACTTATTTCAATCAGGATGGCAAGGAGACTTGATTAGTATCACTATGGTAACTGCCTAGCAACCAGATGGGGTTACCCTAGCAACCGAGTAACAAATCACATATCTCTGCACCAGAAAACAGTACAGACTTCGGGTTGACTTATTTCACTCAGGATGGAAAGGAGCCATGTATTGTATTACCTTGGTAACTGCATAGCAACCACATGGGCTTACCCTAGCAACCGAGTAACAAATCACATATTTCTGCACCAGAAAATTATACAGACTTCTGGGTTGATTTATTTATGACCATAATTTCTGTTCTTTTCAAGTTACAACATGCTATTTGACGAGTTTTGCCACGGCAAGCACCACTCACATTTTCTTCAGGAAATGTACCTATCTAGTTATTGTTATATTTTATCTATACTTTTTATTATTATTCTATCTCCTTAACAAAACTTGGCACCTAACTCGTCCCATACCGTTTGGCGTAGACCCACGAATGAGGTATCAAATCGAGCGGCCTATTGAGGACACGTGTGCTATGACTTTTATAAGCGATCGAGTGCGGTATTTGCCCCAGGGGCAAAAAGCAGCCGAAAAATCCCATAGACTTAACATTGAGACAAACTTTGGACGTCACAGCTCCAAGCGAGGATTTCAGTAGAAGCGTGTGATTTGCCACATTTGAAGAGGCTGGCAGGCTCTGTAAGAGCATACCTCAATATGGGGTAAAAGTTGCACCCCTGGGGGCAGGAGCTGCCCAAAAATGCCCCAATTGACTTATAATGGTGTAGGACGGCCCATGAAATGAAAAGGCATAGGGATTTGTATTGAACATAGCTCTGGATCACAGTGTCATAGAGACAAGGGGCTGGGCTCATTTTACTCAGACGACCAATCAGTCTCTCAGGATCATTGTGAAGCTATCAAGCCACGCCCTAGCAACCATTTAGAGCACCTTAGCAACAAGTCCCATAGACTTCTATTGAAAGAGATCAAAGGGATATCTCCGGATAGAAGTGTCATAGAAACACAAGGGTGGTCTCGTTTGACTCGGGACAGCAAACAGCCAATCATGCATCACCTCAACACTTCCTAGCCCCTCCCTAGCAACCATTGTCGAGCACCTTAACAACCAAAATCCATAGAGGGATATCTTCCATTCTGAATGTCACAGAGGCATGGGAGTTGGTTTATATCATTCATACTGACAAGCAGCCTTTGGAGATTCATGATTGGCAGCTGCCAAGTCACTCCTAGCAACTACACAGAGTACCCTAGCAACCGTTTAACAGATAACATATCTCTGCACCAGAAAATCAGACAGACTTCTGGGTTGATTTATTTCAATCAGGATGGCAAGGAGACTTGATTAGTATCACTATGGTAACTGCCTAGCAACCAGATGGGGTTACCCTAGCAACCGAGTAACAAATCACATATCTCTGCATCAGAAAACAGTAGAGACTTCGGGTTGACTTATTTCACTCAGGATGGCAAGGACACTTCATTAGTATCACTATGGTAACTGCCTAGCAACCAGATGGGGTTACCCTAGCAACCGAGTAACAAATCACATATCTCTGCATCAGAAAACAGTACAGACTTCTGGGTTGATTTATTTCAATCAGGATGGCAAGGACACTTGATTAGTATCACTATGGTAACTGCCTAGCAACCAGATGGGGTTACCCTAGCAACCGAGTAACAAATCACATATCTCTGCACCAGAAAACAGTACAGACTTCGGGTTGACTTATTTCACTCAGGATGGCAAGGAGCCATGTATTGTATTACCTATGGTAACTGCATAGCAACCACATGGGCTTACCCTAGCAACCGAGTAACAAATCACATATTTCTGCACCAGAAAATCGTACAGACTTCTGGGTTGATTTATTTATGACCATAATTTTTGTTCTTTTCAAGTTCAGCATGCTGTTTGGCGAGTTTTGCCACGGCAAGCACCACTCACATTTTCTTCAGGAAATGTACCTATCTAGTTAGTGGTGCTTGCAAAGCATCACTATTGTAATCTCACATACTTATTTTTATTTTTATTTTTCTTTTTTATTATTATTCTATCTCCGTACAAAACTTGGCACCTAACTTCGTCCGCACCGTTTGGCGTAGACCCACGAATGAGGTGTCAAATCGAGCGACCTATTGAGGACACGTGTGCTATGACTTTTATAAGCGTCGAGTGCGGTAATTGCCCCAGGGGCAAAAAAGCGGCGAAAAATCCCATAGACTTAACATTGCGACAAACTTTGTGGCGTCACAGCTCGGCGAGGATTTAGCGAAGCGTGTGATTTGCCATATTTGAAGAGGCTGGCAGGCTCTGTAGAGCATACCTCAAAATGGGGTAAAAGTTGCACCCCTGGGGGCAGGAGCTGCCCAAAAATGCCCCAATTGACTTACAATGGTGTAGGGCGGCCCATGAAATGAAATGGCATTGGGATTTGTATTCAACATAGCTCTGGATCACAGTGTCATAGAGACAATGGGGTGGGCTCATTTTACTCAGGCGACCAATCAGTATCTCAGGATCATTTTGCATCTATCAAGCCACGCCCTAGCAACAATTTAGAGCACCTTAGCAACAAGTCCCATAGACTTCTAATGAAAGACATCAAAGGGATATCTCCGGATAGAAGTGTCATAGAAACACAAGGGTGGTCTCGTTTCACTTCGGGGCAGCAAACAGCCAATCATGAATCACCTCAACACTTCCTAGCCCCTCCTAGCAACCATTGTCGAGCACCTTAGCAACCAAAATCCATAGAGGATATCTTCCATTCTGAATGTCACAGAGGCATGGGAGTTGGTTTATATCATTCATACTGACAAGCAGCCTTTGGAGATTAATGATTGGCAGCTGCCAAGCCACTCCTAGCAACTAAACAGAGTACCCTAGCAACCATTTAGCAGTAACTATATCTCTGCACCAGAAAATCAGAGAAACTTCTGGGTTGATTTATTTCAATCAGGATGGCAAGGAGACTTCATTAGTATCACTAAGGTAACTGCCTAGCAACCAGATGGGGTTACCCTAGCAACCGAGTAACAAATCACATATCTCTGCATCAGAAAAGCGTAGAGACTTCGGGTTGACTTATTTCAATCAGGATGGCAAGGACACTTGATTACTATCACTATGATTACTGCCTAGCAACCAGATGGGGTTACCCTAGCAACCGAGTAACAAATCACATATCTCTGCACCAGAAAATAGTACTGACTTCGGGTTGATTTATTTCACTCAGGATGGCAAGGACACTTGATTACTATCACTATGGTAACTGCCTAGCAACCAGATGGGGTTACCCTAGCAACCGAGAAACAAATCACATATCTCGGCACCAGAAAAGAGTACAGACTTCCAGGTTGATTTATTTCAATCAGGATGGCAAGGAGACTTCATTAGTATCACTAAGGTAACTGCCTAGCAACCAGATGGGGTTACCCTAGCAGCCGAGTAACAAATCACATATCTCTGCATCAGAAAAGCGTAGAGACTTCGGGTTGACTTATTTCAATCAGGATGGCAAGGACACTTGATTACTATCACTATGATTACTGCCTAGCAACCAGATGGGGTTACCCTAGCAACCGGTAACAAATCACATATCTCTGCACCAGAAAATAGTACTGACTTCGGGTTGATTTATTTCACTCAGGATGGCAAGGACACTTGATTACTATCACTATGGTAACTGCCTAGCAACCAGATGGGGTTACCCTAGCAACCGAGAAACAAATCACATATCTCGGCACCAGAAAAGACTACAGACTTCCAGGTTGATTTATTTCAACCAGGATGGCAAGGACACTTCATTAGTATCAATATGGTAACTGCCTAGCAACCACATGGGGTTACCCTAGCAACCGAGTAACAAATCACATATCTCTGCATCAGAAAAGCGTAGATACTTCTGGGTTGACTTATTTCAATCAGGATGGCAAGGACGCTTGATTACTATCACTATGGTAACTGCCTAGCAACCAGATGGGGTTACCCTAGCAACCGAGTAACAAATCACATATCTCTGCACCAGAAAACAGTACTGACTTCGGGTTGATTTATTTCACTCAGGATCGCAAGGACACTTGATTACTATCACTATGGTAACTGCCTAGCAACCAGATGGGGTTACCCTAGCAACCGAGAAACAAATCACATATCTCGGCACCAGAAAGAGTACAGACTTCGGGTTGATTTATTTCAACCAGGATGGCAAGAACACTTCATTAGTATCAATATGGTAACTGCCTAGCAACCAGATGGGGTTACCCTAGCAACCAGTAACAAATCACATATCTCTGCACCAGAAAACAGTAGTGACTTCGGGTTGACTTATTTCACTCAGGATGGCAAGGAGACTTCATTAGTATCACTATGGTAACTGCCTAGCAACCATATGGGGTTACCCTAGCAACCGAGTAACAAATCACATATCTCTGCATCACAAAAGCGTAGAGACTTCGGGTTGACTTATTTCAATCAGGATGGCAAGGAGACTTCATTAGTATCACTATGGTAACTGCCTAGCAACCAGATGGGGTTACCCTAGCAACCGACTAACAAATCACATATCTCTTAATCACAATAGCGTAGAGAGTTCGGGTTGACTTATTTCAATCAGGATGGCAAGGAGACTTCATAAGTATCACTATGGTAACTGCCTAGCAACCAGATGGGGTTACCCTAGCAACCGACTAACAAATAACATATCTCTGCATCACAAAAGCGTAGAGACTTCGGGTTGACTTATTTCACTCAGGATGGAAAGGAGCCATGTATTGTATTACCTTGGTAACTGCATAGCAACCACATGGGCTTACCCTAGCAACCGAGTAACAAATCACATATTTCTGCACCAGAAAATCATACAGACTTCTGGGTTGATTTATTCATGACCATAATTTTTGCTCTTTTCAAGTTACAACATGCTGTTTGACGAGTTTTGCCACGGCAAGCACCACTCACATTTTCTTCAGGAAATGTCCCCATCTAGTTTTTATTTTTATTTTTCTTCTTTTTATTATTATTCTATCTCTTAACAAAACTTGGCACCTAACTTCGTCCGCTACCGTTTGGCGTAGACCCACGAATGAGGTGTCAAATCGAGCGGCCTATTGAGGACACGTGTGCTATGACTTTTATAAGCGATCGAGTGCGGTATTTGCCCCAGGGGCAAAAAGCGGCGAAAAATCCCATAGACTTAACATTGAGACAAACTTTGGCGTCACAGCTCCAAGCGAGGATTTCAGTAGAAGCGTGTGATTTGCCACATTTGAAGAGGCTGGCAGGCTCTGTAGAGCATACCTCAATATGGGGTAAAAGTTGCACCCCTGGGGGCAGGAGCTGCCCAAAAATGCCCCAATTGACTTATAATGGTGTAGGGCGGCCCATGAAATGAAAAGGCATAGGGATTTGTATTGAACATAGCTCTGGATCACAGTGTCATAGAGACGAGGGGTGGGCTCATTTTACTCAGACAACCAATCAGTCTCTCAGGATCATTGTGAAGCTATCAAGCCACGCCCTAGCAACCATTAAGAGCACCTTAGCAACAAGTCCCATAGACTTCTATTGAAACAGATCAAAGGGATATCTCCGGATAGAAGTGTCATAGAAACACAAGGGTGGTCTCGTTTGACTCGGGACAGCAAACAGCCAATCATGCATCACTTCAACACTTCCTAGCCCCTCCTAGCAACCATTGTCGAGCACCTTAACAACCAAAATCCATAGAGGGATATCTTCCATTCTGAATGTCACAGAGGCATGGGAGTTGGTTTATATCATTCATACTGACAAGCAGCCTTTGGAGATTCATGATTGGCAGCTGCCAAGCCACTCCTAGCAACTACACAGAGTACCCTAGCAACCGTTTAGCAGTAACTATATCTCTGCACCAGAAAATCAGAGAGACTTCTGGGTTGATTTATTTCAATCAGGATGGCAAGGAGACTTGATTAGTATCACTATGGTAACTGCCTAGCAACCAGATGGGGTTACCCTAGCAGCCGAGTAACAAATCACATATCTCTGCATCAGAAAAGCGTAGAGACTTCGGGTTGACTTATTTCAATCAGGATGGCAAGGACACTTCATTAGTATCACTATGGTAACTGCCTAGCAACCAGATGGGCTTACCCTAGCAACCGAGTAACAAATCACATATCTCTGCATCACAAAAACATAGAGACTTCGGGTTGACTTATTTCAATCAGGATGGCAAGGACACTTCATTAGTATCACTATGGTAACTGCCTAGCAACCAGATGGGCTTACCCTAGCAACCGAGTAACAAATCACATATCTCTGCATCAGAAAAGCGTAGAGACTTCGGGTTGACTTATTTCAATCAGGATGGCAAGGACACTTGATTAGTATCACTATGGTATCTGCCTAGCAACCAGATGGGGTTACCCTAGCAACCGAGTAACAAATCACATATCTCTGCATCACAAAAACATAGAGACTTCGGGTTGATTTATTTCAATCAGGATGGCAAGGACACTTGATTAGTATCACTATGGTAACTGCCTAGCAACCAGATGGAGTTACCCTAGCAACCGAGCAACATATCACATATCTCTGCACCAGAACACACTACAGACTTCGGGTTGACTTATTTCACTCAGGATGGAAAGGAGCCATGTATTGTATTACCTTGGTAACTGCATAGCAACCACATGGGCTTACCCTAGCAACCGAGTAACAAATCACATATTTCTGCACCAGAAAATCGTACAGACTTCTGGGTTGATTTATTTATGACCATAATTTTTGTTCTTTTCAAGTTACAACATGCTGTTTGGCGAGTTTTGCCACGGCAAGCACCACTCACATTTTCTTCAGGAAATGTACCTATCTAGTTAGTGGTGCTTGCAAAGCATCACTATTGTAATCTCACATACTTATTTTATTTTTATTTTTTTTTATTATATCTCTTAACAAAACTTCGACACCTAACTTCGTCCGCTACCGTTTGGCGTAGACCCACGAATGAGGTGTCAAATCGAGCGACCTATTGAGGACACGTGTGCTATGACTTTTATAAGCGATCGAGTGCGGTATTTGCCCCAGGGGCAAAAAGCGGCGAAAAATCCCATAGACTTAACATTGAGACAAACTTTGGCGTCACAGCTCCAGCGAGGATTTCAGTAGAAGCGTGTGATTTGCCACATTTGAAGAGGCTGGCAGGCTCTGTAGAGCATACCTCAATATGGGGTAAAAGTTGCACCCCTGGGGGCAGGAGCTGCCAAAAATGCCCCAATTGACTTATAATGGTGTAGGGCGGCCCATGAAATGAAAAGGCATAGGGATTTGTATTGAACATAGCTCTGGATCACAGTGTCATAGAGACGAGGGGTGGGCTCATTTTACTCAGACGACCAATCAGTCTCTCAGGATCATTGTGAAGCTATCAAGCCACGCCCTAGCAACCATTAAGAGCACCTTAGCAACAAGTCCCATAGACTTCTATTGAAACAGATCAAAGGGATATCTCCGGATAGAAGTGTCATAGAAACACAAGGGTGGTCTCGTTTGACTCGGGACAGCAAACAGCCAATCATGCATCACATCAACACTTCCTAGCCCTCCCTAGCAACCATTGTCGAGCACCTTAACAACCAAAATCCATAGAGGGATATCTTCCATTCTGAATGTCACAGAGGCATGGGAGTTGGTTTATATCATTCATACTGACAAGCAGCCTTTGGAGATTCATGATTGGCAGCTGCCAAGCCACTCCTAGCAACTACACAGAGTACCCTAGCAACCGTTTAGCAGTAACTATATCTCTGCACCAGAAAATCAGAGAGACTTCTGGGTTGATTTATTTCAATCAGGATGGCAAGGAGACTTGATTAGTATCACTATGGTAACTGCCTAGCAACCAGATGGGGTTACCCTAGCAACGAGTAACAAATCACATATCTCTGCATCAGAAAAGCGTAGAGACTTCGGGTTGACTTATTTCAATCAGGATGGCAAGGACACTTCATTAGTATCACTATGGTAACTGCCTAGCAACCAGATGGGCTTACCCTAGCAACCGAGTAACAAATCACATATCTCTGCATCACAAAAACATAGAGACTTCGGGTTGACTTATTTCAATCAGGATGGCAAGGACACTTCATTAGTATCACTATGGTAACTGCCTAGCAACCAGATGGGGTTACCCTAGCAACCGAGTAACAAATCACATATCTCTGCATCAGAAAAGCGTAGAGACTTCGGGTTGACTTATTTCAATCAGGATGGCAAGGACACTTGATTAGTATCACTATGGTAACTGCCTAGCAACCAGATGGGCTTACCCTAGCAACCGAGTAACAAATCACATATCTCTGCATCACAAAAACATAGAGACTTCGGGTTGACTTATTTCAATCAGGATGGCAAGGAGACTTGATTAGTATCACTATGGTAACTGCCTAGCAACCAGATGGGGTTACCCTAGCAACCGAGTAACAAATCACATATCTCTGCACCAGAAAAGAGTACAGACTTCGGGTTGATTTATTTCAATCAGGATGGCAAGGACACTTGATTACTATCACTATGGTAACTGCCTAGCAACCAGATGGGGTTACCCTAGCAACGAGAAACAAATCACATATCTCGGCACCAGAAAAGAGTACAGACTTCGGGTTGATTTATTTCAATCAGGATGGCAAGGAGACTTGATTAGTATCACTATGGTAACTGCCTAGCAACCAGATGGGGTTACCCTAGCAACCGAGTAACAAATCACATATCTCTGCATCAGAAAAGCGTAGAGACTTCGGGTTGACTTATTTCAATCAGGATGGCAAGGACACTTGATTAGTATCACTATGGTAACTGCCTAGCAACCAGATGGGGTTACCCTAGCAACCGAGTAACAAATCACATATCTCTGCATCAGAAAACGTAGAGACTTCGGGTTGACTTATTTCAATCAGGATGGCAAGGAGACTTGATTAGTATCACTATGGTAACTGCCTAGCAACCAGATGGGGTTACCCTAGCAACCGAGTAACAAATCACATATCTCTGCACCAGAAAACACTACAGACTTCGGGTTGACTTATTTCACTCAGGATGGAAAGGAGCCATGTATTGTATTACCTTGGTAACTGCATAGCAACCACATGGGCTTACCCTAGCAACCGAGTAACAAATCACATATTTCTGCACCAGAAAATCATACAGACTTCTGGGTTGATTTATTTATGACCATAATTTCTGTTCTTTTCAAGTTACAACATGCTGTTTGGCGAGTTTTGCCACGGCAAGCACCACTCACATTTTCTTCAGGAAATGTACCTATCTAGTTATTTTTATTTTTCTTATTTTTTATATCTCTTAACAAAACTCGGCACCTAACTTCGTCCCGCACCGTTTGGCGTAGACCCACGAATGAGGTGTCAAATCGAGCGACCTATTGAGGACACGTGTGCTATGACTTTTATAAGCGTCGAGTGCGGTATTTGCCCCAGGGGCAAAAAGCGGCCGAAAAATCCCATAGACTTAACATTGAGACAAACTTTGTGGCGTCACAGCTCCAGCGAGGATTTAGTAGAAAGCGTGTGATTTGCCACATTTGAAGAGGCTGGCAGGCTCTGTAGAGCATACCTCAATATGGGGTAAAAGTTGCACCCCTGGGGGCAGGAGCTGCCTAAAAATGCCCCAATTGACTTATAATGGTGTAGGGCTGGCCCATGAAATGAAAAGGCATAGGGATTTGTATTGAACATAGCTCTGGATCACAGTGTCATAGAGGCGAGGGGGTGGGCTCATTTTACTCAGACGACCAATCAGTCTCTCAGGATCATTGTGAAGCTATCAAGCCACGCCCTAGCAACCATTAAGAGCACCTTAGCAACAAGTCCCATAGACTTCTATTGAAACAGATCAAAGGGATATCTCGGATAGAAGTGTCATAGAAACACAAGGGTGGTCTCGTTTGACTCGGGACAGCAAACAGCCAATCATGCATCAAATCAACACTTCCTAGCCCCTCCTAGCAACCATTGTCGAGCACCTTAACAACCAAAATCCATAGAGGGATATCTTCCATTCTGAATGTCACAGAGGCATGGGAGTTGGTTTATATCATTCATACTGACAAGCAGCCTTTGGAGATTCATGATTGGCAGCTGCCAAGCCACTCCTAGCAACTAAACAGAGTACCCTAGCAACCGTTTAGCAGTAACTATATCTCTGCACCAGAAAATCAGAGAGACTTCTGGGTTGATTTATTTCAATCAGGATGGCAAGGACACTTGATTAGTATCACTATGGTAACTGCCTAGCAACCAGATGGGGTTACCCTAGCAACCGAGTAACAAATCACATATCTCTGCATCAGAAAAGCGTAGAGACTTCGGGTTGACTTATTTCAATCAGGATGGAAAGGAGACTTCATTAGTATCACTATGGTAACTGCCTAGCAACCAGATGGGCTTACCCTAGCAACCGAGTAACAAATCACATATCTCTGCATCACAAAAACATACAGACTTCGGTTTGACTTATTTCAATCAGGATGGCAAGGACACTTGATTAGTATCACTATGGTAACTGCCTAGCAACCACATGGGGTTACCCTAGCAACCTACTAACAAATCACATATTTCTGCACCAGAACATTATACAGACTTCTGGGTTGATTTATTTATGACCACAATTTCTGTTCTTTTCAAGCAGGCTATTTGGCGAGTTTTGCCACGGCAAGCACCACTCACATTTTCTTCAGGAAATGTACCTATCTAGTTAGTGGTGCTTGCAAAGCATCACTATTGTAATCTCACATACTTATTTTATTTTTCTTCTTTTTATTATTATTCTATCTCCTTACAAAACTTGACACCTAACTTCGTCCGCTACCGTTTGGCGTAGACCCACAAATGAGGTGTCAAATCGAGCGACCTATTGAGGACACGTGTGCTATGACTTTTATAAGCGATCGAGTGCGGTATTTGCCCCAGGGGCAAAAAAGCGGCGAAAAATCCCATAGACTTAACATTGTGACAAACTTTGAGCGTCACAGCTCCAGCGAGGATTTCACAGAAGCGTGTGATTTGCCACATTTGAAGAGGCTGGCAGGCTCTGTAAGAGCATACCTCAATATGGGGTAAAAGTTGCACCCCTGGGGGCAGGAGCTGCCTAAAAATGCCCCAATTGACTTATAATGGTGTAGGGCTGGCCCATGAAATGAAAAGGCATAGGGATTTGTATTGAACATAGCTCTGGATCACAGTGTCATAGAGACGAGGGGTGGGCTCATTTTACTCAGACGACCAATCAGTCTCTCAGGATCATTGTGAAGCTATCAAGCCACGCCCTAGCAACCATTAAGAGCACCTTAGCAACAAGTCCCATAGACTTCTATTGAAACAGATCAAAGGGATATCTCCGGATAGAAGTGTCATAGAAACACAAGGGTGGTCTCGTTTGACTCGGGACAGCAAACAGCCAATCATGCATCAAATCAACACTTCCTAGCCCCTCCTAGCAACCATTGTCGAGCACCTTAACAACCAAAATCCATAGAGGGATATCTTCCATTCTGAATGTCACAGAGGCATGGGAGTTGGTTTATATCATTCATACTGACAAGCAGCCTTTGGAGATTCATGATTGGCAGCTGCCAAGCCACTCCTAGCAACTAAACAGAGTACCCTAGCAACCGTTTAGCAGTAACTATATCTCTGCACCACAAAATCAGAGAGACTTCTGGGTTGATTTATTTCAATCAGGATGGCAAGGAGACTTGATTAGTATCACTATGGTAACTGCCTAGCAACCAGATGGGGTTACCCTAGCAACCGAGTAACAAATCACATATCTCTGCATCAGAAAAGCGTAGAGACTTCGGGTTGACTTATTTCAATCAGGATGGAAAGGACACTTCATTAGTATCACTATGGTAACTGCCTAGCAACCAGATGGGCTTACCCTAGCAACCGAGTAACAAATCACATATCTCTGCATCACAAAAACATAGAGACTTCGGGTTGACTTATTTCAATCAGGATGGCAAGGACACTTCATTAGTATCACTATGGTAACTGCCTAGCAACCAGATGAGCTTACCCTAGCAACCGAGTAACAAATCACATATCTCTGCATCAGAAAAGCGTAGAGACTTCGGGTTGACTTATTTCAATCAGGATGGCAAGGACACTTGATTAGTATCACTATGGTATCTGCCTAGCAACCAGATGGGCTTACCCTAGCAACCGAGTAACAAATCACATATCTCTGCATCACAAAAACATAGAGACTTCGGGTTGACTTATTTCAATCAGGATGGCAAGGAGACTTGATAAGTATCACTATGTTAACTGCCTAGCAACCAGATGGGGTTACCCTAGCAACCGAGAAACAAATCACATATCTCGGCACCAGAAAGAGTACAGACTTCGGGTTGATTTATTTCAATCAGGATGGCAAGGACACTTGATTACTATCACTATGGTAACTGCCTAGCAACCAGATGGGGTTACCCTAGCAACCGAGAAACAAATCACATATCTCGGCACCAGAAAAGAGTACAGACTTCGGGTTGATTTATTTCAATCAGGATGGCAAGGAGACTTGATTAGTATCACTATGGTAACTGCCTAGCAACCAGATGGGGTTACCCTAGCAGCCGAGTAACAAATCACATATCTCTGCATCAGAAAAGCGTAGAGACTTCGGGTTGACTTATTTCAATCAGGATGGCAAGGAGACTTGATTAGTATCACTATGGTAACTGCCTAGCAACCAGATGGGGTTACCCTAGCAACCGAGTAACAAATCACATATCTCTGCATCAGAAAAGCGTAGAGACTTCGGGTTGACTTATTTCAATCAGGATGGCAAGGAGACTTGATTAGTATCACTATGGTAACTGCCTAGCAACCAGATGGGGTTACCCTAGCAACCGAGTAACAAATCACATATCTCTGCACCAGAAAACAGTACAGACTTCTGGGTTGACTTATTTCACTCAGGATGGAAAGGAGCCATGTATTGTATTACCTTGCTAACTGCATAGCAACCACATGGGCTTACCCTAGCAACCTAGTAACAAATCACATATTTCTGCACCAGAAAATTATACAGACTTCTGGGTTGATTTATTTATGACCACAATTTCTGTTCTTTTCAAGTTACAGCATGCTGTTTGGCGAGTTTTGCCACGGCAAGCACCACTCACATTTTCTTCAGGAAATGTACCTATCTAGTTTATTTTTATTATATCTCTTAACAAAACTTGACACCTAACTTCGTCCGCTACCGTTTGGCGTAGACCCACGAATGAGGTATCAAATCGAGCGGCCTATTGAGGACACGTGTGCTATGACTTTTATAAGCGATCGAGTGCGGTATTTGCCCCAGGGGCAAAAAGCGGCGAAAAATCCCATAGACTTAACATTGAGACAAACTTTGGCGTCACAGCTCCAAGCGAGGATTTAGTAGAAGCGTGTGATTTGCCACATTTGAAGAGGCTGGCAGGCTCTGTAGAGCATACCTCAATATGGGGTAAAAGTTGCACCCCTGGGGGCAGGAGCTGCTCAAAAATGCCCCAATTGACTTATAATGGTGTAGGGCGGCCCATGAAATGAAAAGGCATAGGGATTTGTATTGAACATAGCTCTGGATCACAGTGTCATAGAGACGAGGGGTGGGCTCATTTTACTCAGACAACCAATCAGTCTCTCTGGATCATTGTGAAGCTATCAAGCCACGCCCTAGCAACCATTAAGAGCACCTTAGCAACAAGTCCCATAGACTTCTATTGAAAAAGATCAAAGGGATATCTCGGGATAGAAGTGTCATAGAAACACAAGGGTGGTCTCGTTTGACTCGGGACAGCAAACAGCCAATCATGCATCACTTCAACACTTCCTAGCCCCTCCCTAGCAACCATTGTCGAGCACCTTAACAACCAAAATCCATAGAGGGATATCTTCCATTCTGAATGTCACAGAGGCATGGGAGTTGGTTTATATCATTCATACTGACAAGCAGCCTTTGGAGATTCATGATTGGCAGCTGCCAAGCCACTCCTAGCAACTACACAGAGTACCCTAGCAACCGTTTAGCAGTAACTATATCTCTGCACCAGAAAATCAGAGAGACTTCTGGGTTGATTTATTTCAATCAGGATGGCAAGGAGACTTGATAAGTATCACTATGTTAACTGCCTAGCAACCAGATGGGGTTACCCTAGCAACCGAGTAACAAATCACATATCTCTGCATCAGAAAAGCGTAGAGACTTCGGGTTGACTTATTTCAATCAGGATGGCAAGGACACTTCATTAGTATCACTATGGTAACTGCCTAGCAACCAGATGGGCTTACCCTAGCAACCGAGTAACAAATCACATATCTCTGCATCACAAAAACATAGAGACTTCGGGTTGACTTACTTCAATCAGGATGGCAAGGAGACTTCATTAGTATCACTATGGTAACTGCCTAGCAACCAGATGGGCTTACCCTAGCAACCGAGTAACAAATCACATATCTCTGCATCAGAAAAGCGTAGAGACTTCGGGTTGACTTATTTCAATAAGGATGGCAAGGACACTTGATTAGTATCACTATGGTATCTGCCTAGCAACCAGATGGGGTTACCCTAGCAGCCGAGTAACAAATCACATATCTCTGCATCACAAAAACATAGAGACTTCGGGTTGACTTATTTCAATCAGGATGGCAAGGAGACTTCATTAGTATCACTATGGTAACTGCCTAGCAACCAGATGGGCTTACCCTAGCAACCGAGTAACAAATCACATATCTCTGCATCAGAAAAGCGTAGAGACTTCGGGTTGACTTATTTCAATAAGGATGGCAAGGACACTTGATTAGTATCACTATGGTATCTGCCTAGCAACCAGATGGGGTTACCCTAGCAGCCGAGTAAAAAATCACATATCTCTGCATCACAAAAACATAGAGACTTCGGGTTGATTTATTTTAATCAGGATGGCCAGGAGACTTGATTAGTATCACTATGGTAACTGCCTAGCAACCAGATGGAGTTACCCTAGCAACCGAGCAACATATCACATATCTCTGCACCAGAACACACTACAGACTTCGGGTTGACTTATTTCACTCAGGATGGAAAGGAGCCATGTATTGTATTACCTTGGTAACTGCATAGCAACCACACGGGCTTACCCTAGCAACCGAGTAACAAATCACATATTTCTGCACCAGAAAATCGTACAGACTTCTGGGTTGATTTATTTATGACCATAATTTTTGTTCTTTTCAAGTTACAACATGCTGTTTGGCGAGTTTTGCCACGGCAAGCACCACTCACATTTTCTTCAGGAAATGTACCTATCTAGTGGTGCTTGCAAGCATCCTATGTAATCTCACATACTTATTATTTTTATTTTTATTTTATTATATCTCTTAACAAAACTTGGCACCTAACTTCGTCCCGCTACCGTTTGGCGTAGACCCACGAATGAGGTGTCAAATCGAGCGACCTATTGAGGACACGTGTGCTATGACTTTTATAAGCGATCGAGTGCGGTATTTGCCCCAGGGGCAAAAAGCGGCGAAAAATCCCATAGACTTAACATTGAGACAAACTTTGTGGCGTCACAGCTCCAGCGAGGATTTAGTAGAAGCGTGTGATTTGCCACATTTGAAGAGGCTGGCAGGCTCTGTAGAGCATACCTCAATATGGGGTAAAAGTTGCACCCCTGGGGGCAGGAGCTGCCCAAAAATGCCCCAATTGACTTATAATGGTGTAGGGCGGCCCATGAAATGAAAAGGCATAGGGATTTGTATTGAACATAGCTCTGGATCACAGTGTCATAGAGGCGAGGGGTGGGCTCATTTTACTCAGACGACCAATCAGTCTCTCAGGATCATTGTGAAGCTATCAAGCCACGCCCTAGCAACCATTAAGAGCACCTTAGCAACAAGTCCCATAGACTTCTATTGAAACAGATCAAAGGGATATCTCCGGATAGAAGTGTCATAGAAACACAAGGGTGGTCTCGTTTGACTCGGGACAGCAAACAGCCAATCATGCATCACATCAACACTTCCTAGCCCCTCCCTAGCAACCATTGTCGAGCACCTTAACAACCAAAATCCATAGAGGGATATCTTCCATTCTGAATGTCACAGAGGCATGGGAGTTGGTTTATATCATTCATACTGACAAGCAGCCTTTGGAGATTCATGATTGGCAGCTGCCAAGCCACTCCTAGCAACTAAACAGAGTACCCTAGCAACCGTTTAGCAGTAACTATATCTCTGCACCAGAAAATCAGAGAGACTTCTGGGTTGATTTATTTCAATCAGGATGGCAAGGAGACTTGATTAGTATCACTATGGTAACTGCCTAGCAACCAGATGGGGTTACCCTAGCAACCGAGTAACAAATCACATATCTCTGCATCAGAAAAGCGTAGAGACTTCGGGTTGACTTATTTCAATCAGGATGGCAAGGACACTTCATTAGTATCACTATGGTAACTGCCTAGCAACCAGATGGGCTTACCCTAGCAACCGAGTAACAAATCACATATCTCTGCATCACAAAAACATAGAGACTTCGGGTTGACTTATTTCAATCAGGATGGCAAGGACACTTGATTAGTATCACTATGGTAACTGCCTAGCAACCAGATGGGGTTACCCTAGCAACCGAGTAACAAATCACATATCTCTGCATCAGAAAAGCGTAGAGACTTCTGGGTTGACTTATTTCAATCAGGATGGCAAGGACACTTGATTAGTATCACTATGGTAACTGCCTAGCAACCAGATGGGGTTACCCTAGCAACCGAGTAACAAATCACATATCTCTGCATCAGAAAAACATAGAGACTTCGGGTTGACTTATTTCAATCAGGATGGCAAGGACACTTGATTAGTATCACTATGGTAACTGCCTAGCAACCAGATGGGGTTACCCTAGCAACCGAGTAACAAATCACATATCTCTGCACCAGAAAA